>NW_025422091.1:0-199902 GCF_011764305.1 Mustela putorius furo | reverse complement strand
CTCAGTTTGTTTCCTATAGTTAAACGTGCCTCATGGCTTGTCTCCCTTCTGATGACCCCATTTAGATTTCCCTCCCTTCCCTCTGATCCTCTGTACAATCTTGATCTCAAAAGTCAAGCAGTGGTAGTAATTCAGTCATGGAGTCATGCATATTAAATCTGATGAGGTGGATTCCTATACTGCCTTTGTCTCTGCTAGAGTGCTTACATTTGTTATATTATTCTGCTGTGTTCATGTTTCTCGTTCACTGAACGTCTGAGAAAAAAAAAAATAGTAAAATGTGTGGACTGCGATAATACAATGGTCATGATGATGAGATTTTCTCCTTGACCAGACTGGAGTCAAGTTCCTCGAGTCCTTTTCTGTCCCAGCCTTGACCTCAGGCCCACCCACTTAGCCCAGTTTAGCAAGAAATCTGCTTAGTCAATTTTTCAGCAATCTCCTATCCTACTCTTGATATATGATCAAATTCCTTATCTCTCACCCTGGTATCTTACCCACTTTTTTTTTTAAGATTTATTATTTTGACAGAGAGAGAGCCTGAGCAGGGGAATAGCAGAGGGAGAGAGAGAACCAGACTCCCCACTGAGCAGCAAGACAATGGCCATGCTTTATCTGGAGGTCAATCATGACCTAATCCACACGCATAGATTTCCCAACTAAGCCACCCATTGCTCCGAGTATCATACACTTAATATCTGACAAACCCCTATCCATGTCCCCTGGTTGGTGCAGCTGGTTGAACTTTGATCTTGGTTTTCGGCTATGGTCATTGATCTCACTGTCCTGAGATTAAGCCTCACCTCAGGCTCTATGCCAAGTGAGAGTTTGATTAAAATTCTACTTTCCCTCTCCCGCGCAATACCCTGCCGGGGCCCTGCTGCCCTCTCCTCAAAATGTAGGTTATAAGACTTTTAAAAATTCCCTTATCCCCATGATCTCAATAGTTTATGGACCCTAGCCTTCCTTCAAGAAAATATACTGTCCAGATGAGTTTGCAGGCCAGAATCCCTTCATCCTTAACCCTTGATGAGCCATCTTAATTTTACATTCAGTGATCCCCACCATGCTCGTTCGCTGTAAATATCCATTTGTCTGAGGCTGAGCCAGATTTCTTTCTCTTTTCCCCATACTATAAAATTAAATCCCATCGTAGTAGCATCCCTTGAATAAAATCTTTCCTTACTTCTCTTATTAAATGGTGTCACACACATTTTTTTTTCTTAACAGTCAGGAGGGTGCTCCAATGATCGGAGTACCATGACAAAATGCCTAACTTCCTATAATGGACCTTTCCTTGGTTTTGCCTGACCAATATATCTTTCTCTCTTCTAAGGAAAATTTCGGGTTCTCAGTATAACTGCCCAACTGGCCCAGGGGTGGACAAGTGAGGACCAGATAAGACCAAAATGGTGAAAAATTCGTTGAGACACTGGACCTTGAGGATTCAATCCAAGGACAAAAAAGTGTTGGTACTCCATTATTCTGATGTCCATTAACTCTTGCTTTTTTGGTTCCTGTGTCTATCACTGCCCCCTGCTTTTTGAAGAGTAATGACCATTCATCTGAGTACATGGTTTCACAGAATCCCTTTTTCATTGGCCCATGTGGGCCACGGTAGTAGAGCATAATAGATCTATCTGTAAGTTTTTAAAAAAAATGTCTTTGTCCCTGGTGCCCATGGCCCATTAAAGACAAAAGGTCGGGCGTAGGGGGATATTGGGGAAAAAGGAAAAGGTGGAAGTTATAGTTACTCACTGATTTTTTGATTGGTAGAGAGAAAGCAAACACCTACATACACAGGGCCAGTGGGTGAGTGTGGAAAAAATCTCTTTGGCTCTAGGAGGAATGAGGGAAGGAGAAATATTAATAATCTTTGTCTTTGGGAACTGCCCCTGAAGACTTCCCCACACAGGAAAATGACCTACTAGCGTGACTCTCCTAAACTTCGGCAGCCCCTTAATTTTCAACTGACATCTAGATCTGATACTCCCTGCTGGATAACTCTGATCATTATTTGATTGTTACATATTTTATTTTAAAATTATTTTTAAAGAAAATTTTAATCTAAATACATTTAATTAACATATAATACTAGTTCAGACATACAGGTTAGTGATTCATCAGTCTTTTATAACACCCAGTGCTCACTGTATCACATGCCTTCCTTAATGTCCATCACCCAGTTACCCCATCCACCCATCCCCCTCCCCTCCAAGAACCCTCAGTTTGTTTACTGTGATTAAGAGTCTCTTCTGAGGGGGTACCTGGCAGGCTCAGTGGGTTAAAGCCTCTGCCATCAACTCAGGTTATGATATCAGGGTCCTGGGATCGAGCCCAACATCAGGCTCTATTCTCCCTGGGGAGTCTGCATCCTCCTCTCTCTCTCTTCCTGCCTCTCTGCCTACTTGTGATCTCTGTTTGTCAAATAAGTAAATAAAAATCTTTTTTTTTTTAAGTCTCTTCTGGTTTGTTTCCCTCTTTGACTTCATCTTGTTTTATTTTTTTCCTTTACTCCCCTATGATTCTGGTTTGTTTCTTAAACTCCACATATGAGCGAGATCATATGATAATTGTCTTTCTCTGACTGACTTATTTCGCTTGGCATAATACCTTCTACTTTCATCCCTGTCGTTGCAAATAATTGCCATTTATTTTAACTCGACAGAGAAGGCCACTAGAAACAGCAGGTGATGGCCCCCAGCTCCTGTTCCTCCATGCAGAACATCTGTCAACACCTGTGGACATCTTTTCCTCCCCCCATTCCTATGAATGTTGCTCAGTTGTTACATGGCATGGACAAATGCTGTTGGCTGGTGACATGGACACACTGGACAAGCTTGGCCTTTGGTAAAACAAAGACTGGATTCAATTACTCAAACTGAAACAGGAATGCTTGGATAACAAGCCTGCCAGGAAAGTCCCACTGGAGGTACTCAACCTGTGCCCCTTCCCCTCTTTGGACCAAGAACCTGAACTTGAGAGATGAATGGCTTATCCAAGGTTATGGGCAAGGTTACACAGAGCTGAAAACTAGACACAGGTGTACATGCCTATTGATCAAGGCTGGCTGTGAAATCGAACTGCCTCAAATCTTGATTCTTTTTGCCACTTCTTATTCTCTGACCCTGTTTTTCATAGTTTAGGATGTAGGAATAATAAAAATATCAGCTAATGGGGTATCCTGACTTTTTGATGTTTTAGTTCTTGTCAGACATTTACCATAATGCTTAGCACATGGATATGTGTGTGCACACACGTGCACATGCTTGACACTCAAAAAAATTGTTCCCTGATATTAACTTTATCAGTGCCCTTTGCATCCACCACCAATTAGCTGTTTTGTCACAAAACTGATTAAAGCAGAAACTGTCAAGTGAGGAACTTCAAAGCCAAAGCATTAAGTGCTTTGAAAAACCAGCACCTGGGAGGATTTGTCTCAGCATCTGTGATTAGAAGGCAGCAAAAAGAGACTTTGGGGACACAGTTCACCCCTTCATGAAGCAGCCATTCAGAACTTTCTCCGAAGGGCTAATGCCTAATCTTCCAAAGACCAGCAAGAACAAGCTTATGGTCTGTTAAAATCAGATTTTTTAAAGATTTTTATTTATTTATTTGAGAGAGAGAGAGTGAGAGAGATAGCATGAGAGGTGAGAAGGTCAGAGGGAGAAGCGGACTCCATATGAGGCTGGGAGCCTGATGCAGTCCTTGATCCTGGGACTCCAGAATCAAAATCAGATTGATTGACTCAATACAGTCAGGGAGGACATTCCTCAGGAGTCACAGAATGCTGGTTGCCATGAGGGAGGAGTCTTTTACAAAGTCTGGGCTCTCACAGAAGGAGTCTGAAGCACGTGTATGGAAACAGAGGTCAGTTCTGGATTAGAAGCTCTTTCTGAGGGGAAATGAGTAGAAGCAGGGATTAACCAGGACTTGGGCTCTGCTTTATTCAGTTCAAGTTGCTGCAACAAATGATGACAGACTGGGTGGCTGAAACAGCAAAACATGTACTATTCCTTGCAGTTCTAGAGACTGAGAAGTCCAAAAGCAAGATCCTGGGAGATCTGATATCTCTAGCAAGAGACTGCGTCATTATCTATAAATGCCCATATTTCTGTTGTAGACTTGCATAGATGACAGCTGGCAGAACAATCTCTCAGGTCTTTTCTCAGAAGTGCTTTTATCTCATTCACAAGTGTTCCAATCTCATGACCTCATCACCTCTCAAAGCCCATACCTCCTGATGGCACTCCTTGAGGGTCAGGGCTTCAAAATCTAAATTGGGACAAGACACAAACATTCAGTCCATTAGCAAGTGTTGTCATGAGGACAGCGTAGCTTATCAACTGGGTATCCCCCCAGGAAAAACCCATGGGACTAGCAAAGCAGAATCTGGGGGCAGCACTGGTAGGAAAGCAGGAGTTCCCCAAGAGACAGTCCTCATAGCATTTTACAGAGACAGCAGGACCCTTGAGAAACAATAGTTTCCGTGACCCATACACCAGCCTTTATCTATGCCTGTCCTCCCTGCTGGATTCACAGCAAGCCTACTTCTTTCTTTTCCAGTACAAATGGATTTCCACTCACTGAATCCTGATGAATTTTTTGCTCTTTTGCAGTTAGTAGGTTGTCCCTCAGGATTCTGCATGTCTGGATTTGCAATCGTGGAAAACTGCCAAAGGTCTAGGGACCTGTGTGGCAGAACCCAGCCTCTACCACTATTGCCCAAGGTAGGGACTCTGGTCCCTTGAACGTCCTCTGCTACTGTCAAAGGTCTGTGTGCATTGGCTTATTTTTTTTTTTTGTAATGTAATTGCTTATACGTGTGTTTCATCATGCTCAAGTGGCCTTTCTGTGGAAATAGTGGCCAAGTTTACACCTTGAAGTCACTGAAGAAAGTTCTAAGAACTCCTGGTTAGTATGAGGCTAGATAGAGAGAGAAAAAGAGAGAAAAGAAAATCTGCCTCTCTGCATTTTGCAAGTCCCTGGGCAAAATCTGTTGGCTGTGCACTCCTCACACAGAGATTCCAGGCAGGGAGACCCTCCTGAGCCTCATCTCCCTGAGTTCCTCCTCCAGGAGCAATCCCTAGTTTGAGACCAGGGTTAGTTAGGGAAGGAAGAGCAGCAAAGCAGGGTCCAGAAGGAAGGACTGCCACAGACCATGGAGCACCAGGGGGACAGGCTTGTTCCTTCTCACTGTTGGGATACAAATGGGCTCAGCTCAGCAGGTACAGGGTTGCCCTCGGCCCCTCTGGTGGGCTTTGCAGTGCCCCAAACTCAGGAAGAAAAAAAGGCTGGCTCAGGTGACTTACTTTTGACTGGGAAGGAGCTGACAGCAATGGAAATAAACAAGTAGGAAATGATGTTGGAAAGTTGAGGGTTTGTCCTTTATATCTCAGCTTTCTCTCCTATCTTCCCTTGCTCTGTGGTGTGTTCTCAAAGAAGATTTTGGCATGATATTTTCCTGTTCACTGATTAACTCCTGAGCTGTGTCTTTTCTGCTGTTCAGCTCATCTGGTGAATTCTTTTACTGTGAAAAGTATCTTTGCCCTTGCAAGGGCAAGGGGAAGACTTGCGAAATACCAGAGATTTCAGCTTGCCACCCAGAAGGAAACCAGGCTATTTTGGAATGCTGGAAAGGATTCCGAGTAGGGGAAATCGTCTTGGACATCTGAGACCACCCCCACATTCAGCGGTCCCCTGGACACAAACCCAGACCTTGATACTGATCCTGAACCATGCTCTCAACTCAGACCCCTGTGATCCTCGCCACAATGCTTTCAGATCAGTTCAGCCATGCCCATAGGCACAAACTCTTAAGCCTAGATTCTGTTCTGAGAGGTCTGTCCCCGACGGCCTGGCTCCAAAGCCTCAGAGATTGGGGACAGTGAGGAACACCAGAGGACTCACCCTGCCACCCTGAAAGGAACCATGCCATTTGGAACTCCAGAAAGGATTCAGAGGAACTGAAATCTGCATTCCTACCTCTGGACACCCCCATATTCAGCAGGCCCCTGGATGCAAACCTGGAGCTTGACACTCACCCTGAACAAATCCCTCGACTGCCCCCTCCCCCAGAAAGATGGACAGAATGCTGGCAGATCGGGCCTGCCATGTGGTGGGCCCTAACCATAACCTTTGGTTTGGTTCTCAGGATTCTGACCCCAAAGGCCTTGCAGTAGGTGCCCTATAATTTGGGGACACCTGGGCAATCCCAGAGGACTCAGCCTCCCACCCATAAGGAAACTGTGCCATTTGGAACTCAGGAAAGGATTCAGAGGAGCAGAAATCTTCATGCCCAGCTGAGGACACACCCCCACACAGAGCTGACTCCTGGACACAAAGCCAGAGCCAGACACTCACCCTCACCTACACTGTCAACTCAGCCACCCAGACAGCTCTCTATGGGGTCTTCAGGTCAGTCCTGCCATGTCCCTGGTCCCTAACACTAACCCTTGGATGGGTTCTGTAATGTTCTCCTCATTTCAGGTTATGTGGTGGTTTCTGCAGGACATTGTCCCTGGTGTGGGATCAAACACACTGAAGCATCCCGTGTGAAGTGGCAAACGTGGTAAAGAAATGACGGCTGGGGAATCTGAGTGTGGAGACAGCACGTATTTGTGCTGCTATAACAAGCTGACTGCACTTTGAAATCACCGCAGAGGAAATGACTCTTCCAAACATCCATGTTAGCACGACGACACGGAAGCAGAGAGAACATCAGACTTTGGGATGGAGGCCAAGCCCTCCCAGATCCAGGTCACCCAACATGGAGAGGACACATGTTAGCAAGAGACTCGTGGGAGGATTAAATCATGGGCTCCTTATCTCAGGTGCAGTAGAAGCAGTGGATTTGGAATTTCAGTTTTCCACAACGTTCCACCAAAGCTGGTTAGAACTGTGCAAAAGCAGGAAGGGAAGCCCCAGTAAAGTGGCCTGGGGATGCCAGAAGGGGAGGCTGGAAGGGGGCGCCTGGTGCTCAGTGCCCATTACAGATCCCACATTGCAATCCCCCACAGGAGAGACTCACCAATTCCAGGCCCCACAGGGGAAGCTGGAGGTTCATCTCCTGACTTTTTGTAGGAGCTTTGCAGCTCAGCTGGTGAGAATTCTCCATCACCCTGCCTTTCTCCAAGGGACTTTCCTTCAAGCACCCTTCCCAACTTCTTCCTCCTCCATGAAATAATGTTCTTCTCCTTTGTTTCTCGCACTTGCCTTGCTCAGCCCAGACTGCCATTCTCTGCTCTTCCCAAATAAAAACCCATGCTGCTGGTCAAATAACTGGCAGATTGAGTTTAAGGCCAATCGAACTAATAAATTCAAGAACTTGCAAGGAAAAAAATCAATATGCACAAATTAGTGGCACTCCTATGTGCTCGGAAGTAAACATCAGAAAGAGACTACGGAGAACGATCTCATTTACACCTGCATCCAAGACAGCAAGATACCCGGGAGGCCCCCTGAACCAAGAAGGTGACAGACCTGTCCTCTGACAGCCCTGCAAGAATGACGACAGACAGGGAGCGGGACACACACAGAGAGATGGGGAGGCACTGTGCTCTCAGGGAAGAACCCACACTGGGAAAATACCTACTCTCCCCAAAACCGTCTACAGAGTCCTCACTCTGGCTCCCGAATTTCTGGACTCGGCGCAAGCCTGGAGTGGGTGTGGACAGGGGAAGGACCCCGCAGGGCTGAGGTGGGGGGAGCACAAGCACCGAAGCAGGGGGACGCTCCCTGACTGCAGACCATCTGAGGAGCCCCGAACTGAATCCGCGAGCACACAAACACAGAGGAGGACCGAGGAGCACCGGAGCTCAGAAAGGGGGGGCCCCTCAGCCCAGCGCACAGCACAGCAGGAGGCCACGTCTCCTCACACAAAACGACGGAAGCCCCAGTGTATACACAGGGCGCCCTTTCTCTGTGGGGTCCTGAGACCACGAACCCCTTGACAGTCCACTCAGGCAGCTTCTCCTCACCTCCTCCAGCGTCTGGTCCTTAGGAGGTTGGACTGCTGCCAGTGTGGGCGCGTCCTCCACAACGGGTCCGGTCAGTGTGGATGCAGAGCCACACCCTCCTCAGCTTGTCCTGTCAGGTTGGGAGGCGCCCCACATTCTCCAGAAGTCTCCACAGTGGGTCCTGAAGAGGTGGGCCTCAGGTCCCAGCTGCGGCTGTGCAGCCTGGGCTGAGGGCGGGAGCTGGGGTATGGCGCCCTCTGCAGGTGGTGGAAGGCAGTGCAGGACTGTGGGAGCTCACCCTTCAGTGGAAGGTCCTGCTCCCTCCAGGGGTCCAGCTGATGCCATTTCATTCCAGAAATTCAAGCTGCATGGAGCCCAATACCCCCCAACTTCCCCCCAAATAGCTAAGGAACAATGAATTGGAAACAATGTGGAATTACAACTGTCCTTGACCCAAACATTGGCACTGAACATGGCCCTGATGCAGACCTACACTCTGACCTCAACTTGGTCTCAAGCCTGGACCCTACCCTAATCCAAGACCCTAACCCTAGCCCCAAACCCAAACAATGTTCACAAGAATCACAAAGTAGAAACTGCAAATATCCATCAATGGCAAGTGCATAAGCAAAGTGTGGTGAAGGGATTGAATTTGGGTTCAGGTTCAGGTTTTAGTCAGAGTTCTAGATCAGGCGTTGGGTTTAGTGTTAGGATGAGGATTTAGAGTGAAGGACAAGGGAACAGAGTTATAGTTTAGCGCTTTATGTTTATGATTTAGGCTTTAAGACTCAGGGCTTATGGGATAAAGTTCAAGGTCAAATTTGGGGTTTGGCTTCATGCTGAGATTTGGGTTCAGGGTTCATGACTTGGAGGTCTGGTTTAGGGTTTGGGTTTGTGGTTCAGTGCTTGGATCCAGGGCTCAGGTACAGGCTTTGGGTTCCATTCCAGGTTTGGGATTCAGGGTTCTAGTTTGGGCTTTAAGGTCAGCTTATATTTCAGCGTTGTTAGGGGTTAAGGTTAGGTTTAGGGATGACACATTTTCTTCAGTTGTTACCATGGACAAAAAAAATTCGATCTGAAGTTTCTAAGTCAGAAATGTATTTCATCTGGGGGCGCCTGGGTGTCTCCGCGTGTTTTAAGCCTCTGCCTTGGGCTAGGTCATGATCTCAGGGTCCTGGGATCGAGCACTTCATCAGGCTCTCTGCTTGGCGGGGAGCCTGCTTCCCCATCTTTCTCTCTGCCTGCCTCTCTGCCTACTTGTGATCTCTGTCTGTCAAATAAATAGAATTACTAAAAGCTATTATATGATCTTTTACAAACCATTTCCTATCTTTGCATTCTCATGTGCCAAGACAGACACGGATTATTTAAAACCCTGAAGAGAGTGCTCTTGCCTTTACATTGCCTGTAACCTTCGTGTAATAGATTTAAGATTGATTGATGATAGATTTAGTTAAAATATAACTATTTAAAATATTTACTCTCAGTAAACGATTTCAACCTATGCTCATTTAAGTAACTTGGTGCATAATCCCTTTTCTATTAAACCATATTGCAAGGACCAATGCCGTGTTTTTCCGAGAGAACACCAAGCTATTTTTCTAGAATGGCTGTATGCTTATATATGGCGTCCTGTTTTCACTCCGTTTGTGGAGCACCTAGCTTGGAGGTCATGAAATAACCAATGACCAAAAAAACAAACAAAAAACCCGAACATCCAGGTCGAAGTGCCATCCCTGCCTGGAGTCAAGGAGACTGCTCAGACAGATCATGGGCAGGCATCTCAGCCCAGGCCTGTGCTGGGGAAGCTGGTTCTTGGCTTTGGGCGCAATCTGGAAGCCAGCAAACTAACCCAAGAGTGCAGCCGGTGTTTAGGACTGATGATCTTTTCGCAGCCATGCTGCGCATGGACACCCGCTCAGGGAGCCAGGCTAGGAGGCTGCCCAGCGCAGGAGCTGGCAATGCTGGCAGCATGCCAGGGCTTTGCCCCCACCCCAGCCCGGGCCTGGGCCTCAGGAGGGAGGGGGCGGGGCTGGTTCAGAGAAGGGGCTTTGCTAATTTCCAAAGCTGGAAGTGAGTTTCTGGAGGACTCAGGAGGGAGGGGGCGGGGGCAGGTCTGGGGCTGCCTGGAGAAGGGGCTTTGCTAATTGCCAAGGCGGGAAGTGAGCTCGCTGAGGACATGGCAGAGGAGGTCTGGGAGGAGGTGGAGGGGCTGGCGGAGGAGGGGCGCGCAGCGGGACTGCAGGACCCACCGTACTCGCTGCCCCTGCGCTCCTGCGCTCCAGCCTAGCCCCCTAGGACGCGGTGTCCTGTTCCCGCCGCCTGCTGCCCCTCCCCGCCCCATGGCTTCTCCGGAGGACCCTCTGCTCACAGGTAAAGTGACACCGCGATGCGCCCTCACCTGAAGCAGATAACGCGGGCCAGGAGGGGGGGATGGGGGGGGGGGACTGGGGCACAGCCTCCCGCCAACCCCAGGGCACCGGGACAACCGAGGACGCCTCGCTGCACCCTGTCCACAAGGGGTAGGGCCGGGAAAGCGCCACAGGAGGTACCCTCCCCCGCCAGTGGGCAGGCTAGCCCCCATCGTTTGGCACCCCCATGTGCCTTTCAAAGCCTCCTGCCATTCCCAGGGCACCCAGAACTCAGAGAGTGAGGCCTTGGGTGCTTTCTAGTGACAGATTCAAGGCAATTCTTCAACTTTGGGACTTCAGAGTTAACATAGTTTTCATTTGTGATTATTATTTTTGTGTGGGGGCCATAGCTTTTCTTTTGACCTATGGTTGTTTTCACTCCCGGTTCTGAAGAAGCCCCTAAATCCTAACCCTGTTGAGGACTCTGAAAGCTCTCAGAGCAGCAGTGCTGGGGGACAGTGTGGACACATGGTTTGGTTTCTCCTCTGGCCTGCTTCTGTGGCAGCCCCGCTCTGTCCTCCTCAGACTTCAGAGCAATATCTGAACAAGTGGAGAAGGGACCAGGGGGTCAGGAAGGTGGCCACCAAAGAGTGACTTCTCTGGAGGGTGGCTGAGCTAGCAAGTGAGCATGTTAGTCCAGCTCTGCCTGCAGTCCAGATGGAGCTGAACGGGGGCCAGGGAAGGGGAGGAGGAGCAGAGAGCTGGGACAAAGGGACCAAAGAGGAGATTCAGTTGAAGGGAAGTAATGGGGAGGAAAGAGAAGAAACTCTAGAAGACAGGCATGTAGAAAGGAAAAGGGATGAAGTGGGCATTGGGAAAGGGCACCACGAGGGAAGGAGAGAGGGGAAGGAAAGAGGGAGGAAGAGAGGAAAGGGGAAAGGGAGAAGGGAGGAGTCAGCATGCCAGGGCTCCCCCTGCATCTGAAGAAGAGGTGGCTGGTCCAGCTTGTCAAACAGGGTGCTCACTCTTTGGTCCCAGTTTCTGCTCCCAGTGCTACTGGGCTATTCAAGGAAGGCAGGCTGTCCCCTGGGACATACTGGAGCCCACAGGAGGTTGGGAGATGTGTGGTCCTGTCCTGAGCTGCTCCCAGCCACCAGCCTCTCCACATGGTGCAAGAGGTACCACAGAACAAAGGAAGGACACAGGCCCGCATGTCTGCCAGTGGCCCTGGGCACTTAGCTCATCACAGTGAACCACACTGCCTCCTCAACCCAGGCTTTCAAATCCTCCTTCTTCCTTCCTGGCTTTCAGTCTGTAGGAACATGAGCCAGAACTAACTCATCTCCGACAGACAATTCTGACTCACCCCGTGTCAGATTTTTATGAGTGGCTGTGATATGGTAAGATAGCAATGCTCCAACAAACGGACTGTTTCCTCCCACTTGACCTCAACAGTCTTATACATTTTCTTAGAGAAAACATCTTGTCTCCTTCCATTAAGCTCATAACGTGGTCTAATAGTATACATGTGCCTTCGTTAGATGGGAAGCGATACAGAGGTCCTCTTTTTTTTTTTTAAATTTTACAAGGTAAATTCAGTGAACACATCCAACTTGATGAATACGTCTCTAAAATGTCGATCCAGGCAAAGCTTTTTCTGCCTACAGTTTGGAGCCTACGTGGTGACATTTATAAAATGGTTTCAGTCCCTCAGTGAGGCTCTTAGAAGCTAGCCATGGCTTACTACTTGCCAGGCACTGTGTCAGGTGTTGGAGCTAAAGGGAAGGAGAGCTTGGAGGCTGGCTGGGGAGGGAAATCCATGACACAACCAGAGCTAGAAACGGAGGCCAGTGCTAGAAAATAGAGAGCAGGCTGCATGGAGAGTGTGTACCATGGGATTTGTGAGCTCACGAATAAGTGGGAGTAACTGGAGTGGGGAGATGGGGGAGAGGAGAGGATCTTCCCATCAATGGGAATCACCTCTGCTTGGAGGCAGGCCCCATGAGGGGTCTCCACAGGAAGAGGGAGGCAGTGTGTTTGACGGGCAGACAGATGGGGCAGAACAGGCATCAGTCAGTTGGAGAGACTGATGGGAGGATTATGGGTGCCTTTGGAGGACGGAGAATTTGTTAGAAAATCAGTGCAGATTTCTATGGAGACAGATGCCAGGAACTGATAGGTCTTTGAAAGGTCACTCTGGCTGCCTTTTGGCAAAGGGGTTGGTAAAAGGCACTTGCAGGTGTGAACACACCAGGTGGGAGGTGAGTGCAGGAAATCAGGTGAGAGAACATGGGAACTTAGTCCAGGGGTATATAAGGGAGAATAGCCTTTAAGGAGTTCCACAAATTGGCACCAGCTGTGGCTTCATTACAGAGCTGGAAGGGGGGGGGAGGTAGGTGTGTCCTGGAGGTTACAGAAATTACATGAGAAAGGGAAGTCTTTTTAGATCTCCTTTTCAACTAGAGGAACTCTCACCTTATTGATAGAATTCCAGAGTGGGAACCGAAGGACATGAGGACATCTTTGAAATGTCTGAATATGTTGTAAAAGATCATATAATAGCTTTTACTATACGGTATAAGCAATTTATCATAAAGGAGCGGCCTCCAGCTAAAAACACAGCTTTGAAAAATGCAGAAAAGCAGCAAACATTTCCATACCCTCTTGGTGACCAGAGGCATGCTTTGTGCCCCTCATAATCTCTTTCGTGGTCCTGAGGCCCATAGTGCTCAGTAGTTTAGTGTCTTATTCTCTGGAATAGGCCATTGAAGAAATACCAGGCCCAGAGAAGAAGGTCCTGCTGGGTGTCTGAAGAAAGTACAACCTTTTAGATGAAGCTTTCTGGGGAGTTTGTTAGTGGTTTGGTCTGCTTCTGATAGGAAGGGAAATTTTTTTTTAAAAAATTATTTATTTATTTATTTGACAGACAGATCACAATTAGGCAGAGAGCTGGCAGAGAGAGAGAGGTGGAAGCAGGCTCCCCACTGAGCAGAGAGCCAAACATGGGGCTCAATCCCAGAACCCTAGGGTTATGACCTAAGCCAAACACAGAGCCTTTAACTCACTGAGCCACTCCAGTGCCCCAGGAAGGGAAATTTTTTAAAAAATATTTTCTCTTTGAATCTATTTTGAGGTTTGGTTTGTGGTTCTTTCTGACTTCTCATGAAGATGGAATTATTTCTGAGGTTGGTTGTCAGGAACCGCATATCAAATCGAGGAATCCTGTTAGCAATAAATAAATAAATAAATAAAAGCTCAAGTGTTGGTATAAAGCTATTATGCTTTTCAAAACCCCAAACTATGATTCATGTATCGTGGTCATTCTTTATCATATCACACAGGAGAGAGGTGGCAGAAACGCACTTTCAGGTTAATTTTTTTACAAGGAAGATTTACTTATGAACCTACTTTGTTATTCCCTTTCATTCAATTTCCCAGTACCTCCTTTTCTATGAATTGTAACGGTAACCCATCATTATTTTTATTGTTGGCACGTGCTTTGTGAACCATAAAGTGTACGCTATAAATGGGAGCGCTTTTGTTTTATTTTTGGAGTTTACGAAAAACTAATATTTTTTTAATTTATTTTTTATTTATTTTCAGCATAACAGTATTCATTCTATTTGCACCACACCCAGTGCTCCATGTAAGCAGTGCCCTCTATAATACCCACCACCTGGTACCCCAACCTCCAAATCCTCCGCCCCTTCAAAACCCTCAGATTGTTTGTCAGAGTCCATAGACTCTCATGGTTCAGTTCCCCTTCCAATTTCCCCCACATCCCTTCTCGTCTCTAACTCCCCATGACCATGAAAAACTAATTTAAAAACATTCATCCACCAGAGTACCCAAAGGGCTCCCATATAAACTATCTGTCGTTACATTATGTCCCGATGTGGAGCTCGATCCCAGGATCCTGAGATCATGACCTGAACTGAATGCAGAGGCTTTAACCCACTGAGCCACCAGCCCCAATGTATTCTCTTCAGTACCAGAATTTGTAACCAATTGACAAATGAAAAAGGAGGCAGTCAAGTGAAAAACAATAGGTCTTAGACATGCAAGAAATTCGAATTAGATGAATTCAGCTACTCAGGCACTGTTTCACATTTTCAGATCTCTGCAGGAAAGGGGTTAGGCTTTTTACAGCATGTAAAAGAGAAGACTATAACACATAATATGTGCAAGCATGTAAATATCAAATTATATCCCATTAGTTGCTAAGACACACAGGGCCTATTTTTTCTCTCAAATCCATGACATGTAGGAGCAATAAGTGAGAAGTGAATGTATACACTTCACTTCGAAGTCTTTTAGAAATCTAAAATATGACTTTCTATGGTTTGTGTCTCCATATTCCTTTATTGCCAGTTTGAACAAATCCACATGCTTTGATTCAAAGGTAATAAATTCCTCATATTTGGAAAAATGATGTTTATTTTTGTTCTCTCACCCTTAGCAGGTGGTTGCATTTTAGCACACTTCAGAGTTATAATCTCATGCTTATTAAAAACATTTATTATGATCTACATAGATGAATGAAACTTCTATTTTATTAAATTATTTGCCAAAAAATCTGTTATTTTTAAAAATGTATTTCCTTTGAATGGTTATTTTAGAGTATTCAGAGAGGATCTAGGAGTGTGGTATTATGCAGTTTTTAAGTAGGTATAAGATGGTTATTTATAGGATTGTTTCTTTAAGGCTTAAGTATATTGTCCATTATATGCTATAAAAATATTTTGAAAGTAAATTTAAGGTATGTTTTACATAGTTTATTTTTTGGAAAAAAATATTGAAATGACTTGTGAAATTCAGTATAATCTCAACATTAATTTATTCTGAAATTTACCAGTTGTCTACTGAACCTATTATATGGCAGATATTACTTCAGACTACACTGGTAAATGAAATACTTGGCTTTGTAGAACTTTTATTTTAATGGGTGAGACAATTAAAAGCTATAAACCTTAATAAAAATTGCATAGTGCATTCAAAAAGGATGAGTACAATGGGGAAAAAGAAAAATTCGATCAGGTTGAGAAAAATCAAGGTTGCTAGGCAGGGGATGGGGAGTTAAAATTTTTAATAGGAAGATCAGGGTAGTTACAATGAAGCTGACAATTGAACAAAGGTATGGAAAGGTGATGAAGTTGCCCAGAACTATCAGCAATAAGGTCACTCCAGACAAAGGAATTGGCTATCTTGAAGGCCATAAGGTTGGATCATGCCTGGCATATCTGAGGAATAGCAAGGAGGCCACTGTGAGTGACTGAAGAGTAGCAGGGAAAGAGGTCACAGAGGTTAAATGAGTGGCTAGATCATGTAAAAGCTTAGAAGTCATTGTAAAACTTTGGCTTTTATATTTGGAAACTTACTGTGTGATAAAATTTCTACTAATAACTGAGAGTTCAAATGTCCATAAAATTTCAAGGATTCTTATTCTAGTAAGACAGAATAAAGAGAAAGAGTTCATATTTTCACATGGTGTAACAAATGCTCGGAGATCCAAGTGTAGGAAGCTATGGGAGCACAGAAGAAGGCACTAAAATCTCACCAATATATTTGATGTCTGTGACTATTTAAAAATTTGTATTTTCTAGATTTTTTATAGTCATGGAAACACACAGTATATACTATTCATTGCCTGGCTTTTCTTTTCTCAGCATCATTACTTTGAGAATCTCCAATTGTAAATAGTTCATTTTGATGTTGAATAGTAATCTCTTTAATGAATAGATCATAATTTGTCTTTGCTCTATTGATGGACATTGATGAACATTTCCACTGTTTTCAATTCTTAAAAATAAAGGTGCTATGAAATTCATATGCAAGTCCTTTTATGAACACAGGGTTTGTTTCTCTTGGTGAAATGCCTAGAAGTAAAATGCCTATTTGTGTAACTGCAACATATTTTGCATTTAAAAAAATTTTCAAACTATTTTCCAAAGTGGTTGTATCATGATATATACCAACAACAGTTTAGATTTTTTGTTGCTGCTCAATCTAGCTCAGACCAAGCACAATTAGCCTTTATAATTTTAGCCATTCTAATAGATATGTAAGCATGTCTCATTATGATTTTAATTTGTATTTCTTTAATGTCTAAATGTTGAGAAATTTGTCATGTGCTTATAAGCCATCCATATACTTTTGGTGACATGTCTCTTCCATTATATCCTTCACATATAAAATTAGATACTCTGTTTGGTTATTAGTAAGGTTTTTTATTTTTATTCATTTTTTAATAATCAGATTAGATGTCCATTATCAGATATATAATTTGCAAATCCCTTCTCCATCTTTACGGTTTCTCAATGGAGCTTTGATAGCTGTGTTTTTCAAGAAATATGCTACTTCTTTCCTGGTACACGGAGGTATGAATAGAACATTATCAATGTTGACCTTTGCAAAGAAAATCATGGCTTAAGATATATGTAGTCTGCAGTTGTTGGGAGTGTTCACCATCCTTGCCTCTAACTCATCTCTCACTGCCCACACATTCAGATATAGGGGAATATTGATTGACAAAATATTATTTGCCAAATAACACTAGTTGGATAATAAGAAAAATGCAGGCACCTGATTATATAATATTCCTTAAATGAAATATGTTTTTATAAGTGCTATTGGAAGTAAATTCCTCAATACTTTAATCACACAGAATGATGGAATCCTACATTTTTTTCCTTGTATTTTACTAAGAAAATGATCATGCCTCAAGTATATTAAAATGGAATAGGGAAAATTAAAAATTGTTTTAAGTTGATTTGTGTGTGTTGTGCGTATGTGAGAGAGAAAGAGAAAGAGAGAAAAAGAGAAAGGGAAAGACAGAGAGGTGGCCGCAGTGAATTGATGAGCTGCAGGAGAGATTTTAAAGTTTCGTCTTTTGCTTTCTACATTTCCTTTTCCTTAGGTTCAAGAGAACAATCAGTAATATCTCAGATGCCTGCTGGTAACATCAGCAGAAAGAGTTAAAGGTTCCCAGAAAATTAAAGATGCGATATAGTTTTCCTGACATAAGAAAAGTCATTTTTTGTCCCCAGCTATTTTCAATGATCTATACCCCACCTGTGTACTTGCCCAAGCACACTTCTTCCTAAACTTCCTGGGAGGTTCTTACAAAGAAATGCAAAAAAACCTCACTCGTTAAGGATTTTGAGGGAACAAGGCAATGGGAAAACTAACAGTCACCACCAGACCAGGAAATAGCCTAAGCTATTGAGACAATAAATCAGTGGTAGAACTCCTAGTGCTATTTCAAAAGTAATCAAGGCCTTGCATTCCTTGTCCCAGAAAATGAGCCCAAGACCCCATCTAGTTTATATCTGCTCTTGAAGCCTGCAGAGTCCCTTTCCCTTGTCCAACAGTTACCTCTGCTTTATTCTAATGTTGAAGTTTCTGCCTTCGGTGGAATACAAGCTTCATTCAGGTGAACATGCAATACATATTGCACAAATATATATGTGGATGTGCATGCATCCACAACCTTATGACCAACCATACATGGGATAATAAAACTCTCCCTTCTGAGTATTCATCTTAAATACTAAATAAAAATCTCTCTCCTGTTCACACAGTCAAGGCTTTGGAACTTATTCCCTGTGATCTCCTTGTATGTTGTAAACAAAGATTCCTTTGTTTGACAACTCCACCTGTTTCTGTGATTCACCAAAGACTGACCTCAGTTAGTGCAGTTACTGTAATGGCTTTCACTACTCTGATTCTACCTCTGCAAGTCTCCAAATTTAACTATTTTTTTCTCCCAATTCCGTATGTTCTTGGCTTTAAACTGCAACTCTGAAGAGATGGTTTGCTTGTTTAAAAAAAAAATACAATAAGAGGGAGTAGTAGTCAACATTGTTACTTTGAACTTCCTGCCCTAAGGGGCTCTCCTGTTGTTTCTCTTTGACTTCCTGGACTAAAACGACAGAAATTTAGCAATACATCACTCCCCAATCCAGATTACTGACAGAACAGTTTATACTCTTAGAAAAATATTAGTTTAAAAGATCACATAATTAAATACTTAAGCATGTAGTGTAATATAGTGGTTCACAAGAAATATATCTGGGTCATCTGAATATTTGGTTTTCAACCATGGCTATTGACTCACAGCTCCTAAAACTCTTGGGATTTCCTGTGATAAGGGTGAGAGAGGTGTGTTTTGCTATGTTAATGAAGTGACCTTCAGACCTCACTCAAGGCAAGGGCTGTTTGCCTGAAGGACCAACCACTTGGTGAAAGCCTTCATAACTTTTTGCCCAACATGCCTACCCTTCATCCAAATTCAGGATTATCTGGGGAGGGAAGAGGATCTGGAGATTAGATCAGCAAATGACAATGATTTAGTCAGTCATGACTATGTCATGAAGCCTGCACAGAAAACCTGAAAGGACTGGGTTCAGAAAGCTTTGAGTTTGTTAAATGTATGAAAAGGCAGGACGAGTGGCAGTCTTACAGAAGGTAATAGAAGCTCTGTGCCCATTCTCCATACCTTGCCCTGTGCACTTCTTTATCTATCTATTGATTTAAATCTTCTATTATATCTTTTAATGAGCTGGCAAACATAAAGTAAGTATTTTTCTGAGTTTTGTGAGTCCCTGTATCAAATTAAAAGAACGTAAGAAGTAGGCCACTGGGACCTCCAACCTGTAGTTGCTCAGTCACAAGCACAGGTAATAACCTGGGGCCTACAGTGAGACTGGCATCTGAGGTGGGGTTGGAGATAGTCTTGGAGGACTGATCCCTTAACTGATGAAATATTACTCTATGTTCAGGTAGATAGTGTCAGAATTTAGTTGAATTCTTGGAGATCCTGCTGTTGTCTGAAAAAAACTATTTGGCATTGTTGGTACGATGTCCTAAAACCCAAAAAGATATAGCTACCTCAAAATAAGAATACAGTTGACAGCTTATATATAATAAGTAAGTATTTTCAGGGATTTAAAATATACCCAATAAATAATGTAAGGAAATAAGGAAAGATTTTGAAATAAAAACAAGAAGAATAAGAACCTAGTGGTACTAATAGATTAAATATAGGTAATCTAGTTGAATTAAGAATACAATGGATAGAATACATAATGGATTCAAAAGAGATAAGAAGTCACTTAAGGATATAGTCATCTGGATACCAGCAAAGCATTAAAATTATCAATATAAAAGAGGTGTAAGATGTAGGTGATGTGTGTGGAACAAAAGCTAGAGAAAAAATTAGATTTCCTTACTACTCATAGCCTGTTGACAAGTCCTTGAAGTTCCTCTGGGTGCTCAGCTGCTTCCATGTGGACACATCCACTCAGGTCAAAAAGCATTCTTAGTCCACCCCCCAGGATACTGAAAATCTACTTTCACATGTAAAAATTACTTTGGAAACTTCTTTATCTCTACTCCCCACCCCTGCCCTCAAGATATACATTGGCAATCATCTCCCAAGCATATACCCACTGATACACATCAGAAGAGTCTATTCCCTGAGTTTTTACTAAATAGTAATAAATGACCTTTCCCTAACAATAGCTAGCCCCCTCAAGGTCCTGGAAACCTTGTTTATAAAATACCTTGGAGGCTTGTGCTATCCCTAACCTCCTCCCAAATTGAAAGTATATAGTCAGCCACTCTTCATGACCCTCTCTCTCTACTCCAAATAAATAAATAAATATTTTTTAAATAAAATAAAATAAATGACATTTTTTTAATGAAAGAAGAAAAAGGAAAGAAATATTTGAATATTAATGTACATCTATTTCTCAAGCATAAAATAGTCAAGACACTGGATTAAAACTTACATACAAGAAAAGAAAGAAAATATTCATAACTATAGTTGACTCCATGAATCCCAAACTAGGGCATACATACCAAAGACACACAAAAAATACCATAAGTGTTAGAGAGAAAAAAAATTAATTCATTAATAAAGAAACAAGAATCAGATTGACAGAAATTTTTTAAAAAACATCAGATATAAAAAAGAATGAAGTAATAGCTTTATTATCTTGAAAAAAATAATCACAAATGTAAACATTTAGATCCTTATAAAATGTCATTGGAATAGGAAGGCATAATAAGAAAAAAATATTTTCAGGAATACAGACCACAGATAAAATTGCCTTAATTTGTGTAGGCAGCACTTAAATACTAACATTATTTTAACTGGTAAAAATGTACTCTATGACCTATGGGGTGGGGGAAAAGAGGATGACCAAGTCATCTTGAAATAATTCAGTTTTATGAAAAAAAAAGTAAAAAGATCGAAAAAAGACTTGAAGAAAAGAGAGATAAAACATATGCATAATAAAAATAAATAAATAAATAAACAGCTGGAGTGCCTGGGTGACTTAGTCGGTTCAAGTGTCTGCCTTCAGCTCAGGTGATGATCCCAGGGTCCTGGTATTGAGCCCTGCATCAGGCTCCCTGCTCAGTGGAGAGTCTGCTTCTCCCTCCCATTGAGAAAAAAAAAAATTTGACTTGTTTATTTGAGAGAGATAATCTTTAAATTTTACTTATTTATTTGAGAGAGAGTGAGAAAAGAAAAACATGCACACAGCAGGGGGCATAACAGAGGGAGAGGGAGAAGCACCCCACTGAGCAGGGAACCCCCTGCGGGGCTCTATTCCAGGACCCGGGTATTATGACCTGAGCTATAGGTAGACACTTAACTGACTGAGCCACTCAGGTACCCCAATGAATACAATCTTAAAAATAATAATAATAATAATAATAAAATAATATTTCAGACAGTATGATTTTTTTTAATGTAAGACTTGGTATAAAAAAAACAGGATGACATACTTGTCTAATTATAGCAAAAGACTTTGATAAGTTTACATGCAGTAGTACATAAAAAATCTAACTTCTTTCATTAACTGATAATTTAATAAGATTAAATTAAGAGACATCAAAATTTAGAGAATCTAATAGTCCTGATCTATTAATAAATGTAGCCATCCTGACCCCAAAACAATAGTCTTCAGTAAGTATATAAGCATAAGCTGAACATTTACACAAACAGGCCATTATTTAGGCCAGAAGTATATGCCAATAAATTCCTAGAGTTAAATATCAGGCTATATTTTCCAAGAATAAGGCAATAAAATTAGAAAACAATGACCAAAATATTAAATTCATATAATTGGAAGTTAACTTCATACCTAAAAAGAAATAATACAGCTAATTCAGAAATTTTTAGAATTACAGTACTTTGGTAATATCAACTCTCAAAATGAGTAACGGACAGGTGGGGCTAGGGAGGAAGAGATCCATAGGGAACTTTGTGAACAGGCTCTCAGAAATCCCCAAAATGTGGTGTGGGAAAACCAGAGTAAAGAGATACATTGGACCACCCTACCCCAGGGAAGAGCACCCTGATCTAGGCATGTGGGATGGAGGACCACCCTGCCCTAGGTGTATGGGGTGGGTCATGTGGGGTGGGTGTCTCTATGATAAACACCTGTAACCAAAAAAGAATCATCAGACCCTAAAAAGGAGGTAAGCCATTGCAGTAGTTATTGATAGAGATGTTGTTAAAAGGATTAAAGTTGCCTGGTTACCTTTTTATAAATAATAAACCCTGAAGGCACTCATTGTTAACTGTGTGGGGACCCCTCTTAGTTGTGAGAGCTTTTTCTATATATTCACTTGATAAACTTCTGTCCCTTACTCACTCTCCATTGCCCACGAGATTCCTTCTTTGACTCCAAGAGACAAGAACCTAGCTCTCCCACATCATTCCCTAGAGTTAAGTATCAGGCTATATTTTCCAATGATAAGGCAATAAAACTAGAATATAATGACCAAAATATTAAGTCCATGTAACTGGAAGTTAACTTTATACCTAAAAAGAAATAATACAGCTAATTCAGAAATATTTAGAATTACTGTACTATGGTAATATCATTTCTGAAAATAAGTGACAATAATTAAAGGTATGAAGGAAATCTAAAGGTTTAATTGTATTAATTCAAAAGAAAAACAAAACAATACAACAAAAACACCAAAGCATAAAACAACAAAACAAAACAAAACAAAACAAAACAAAAAGAATATAAAGGCAAAACCTACGAACGACAGCAGTAATAACAAAATATTATAGAAACAAACAAATTGTTGGAATAGGTTAATAAGAAAGATTTGACCAATGAGTACTGGTCAGGAATACTCAGAGATGATGAAGATAAAATAAAATACTAAATGAAATGTATAAAAACTAAATTATAGACCTAAGAGACTGATTAAAAATGCTTCTAGAAAAAGAGTCTAATTTTAAGACCATAAAATTAATAGCACCATAGATAAAACTGTATTTGTGACATAGGGGATCAATTAGAGATGATAAAGTATTTCCTTAAATATCAAAGATAACAATTAGACTCAGTGGCTCAGTCAGCTAAGCCTCTGCCTTCACCTCAGATCATGATCCCAAGGCCCTGAGACTGAGCTTGACTCCCTGCTTGGTGGGGAACCTGCTACTTCTTTACCCTCTCTCTCTGCAGCTTCCGCTGCTTGTGCTTGTACTCTCTCTCTCTCTCAATAAATAAAATTTTAAAAGTTAAAAAAATTAAGAAATAAGCATCAAAGATTAATCCATAAGGTAAAAATATTTATTAAAGTGATTAATTAATTTATATTAAAATTAAGTATTTTCTTGCAATTAAGTACAGTCTGGAGAAAAAGTTAATAGACAACTGACATAGGAATGAACAATACTGAAAATATTTAAAACTGGCAAGGAATTATTAGATTTACACTCCATGATGATCTCTATGTATGTGCATATAAAACACCTTAAAATACTTTGTAGGAATGTGCTACAGGAAATTAAAGAGACAGGGAGATAAAGGGGGGAAAAATAGCTCAACTTGAAATGACTAGTTGCTTGCCACTGTGTTTAATTTACATTTTCCACCACTTTTTTGGTCAATGAAATTATTTTACATGTATCTATTATTATCTTGTAGGACATGTTACACTAATATCATTATTAATGAAGTTGAGAATAAGAATATGATGCCTCATTTCATCATCATTGTTAAAAATGATCTCTAAGCTGGTAAATGCAGGAAGCTAGAAACAAAAATAATAATTAGAACCAGTTCAAAAGCTTGTCTACCTGGAACCTGTAAGAAAATCCAACTAGATCCTGAAAATAATGAGTGATTTGAGGAAACTGGACAGGGATATAGATTTCCAGATGCTTTTTACTTATAATGGCAAAGCAACTTAGACAATGTAATGGAAAAAATCTATTAATTGGCAGTAGGAAAATTATTAAAAAAAATATAAACCATAAGCCAATGAACTTGGAAAAATTATGAAGAATCTACATAAACATAAAAAGAAACAATATATATTTGCCAAGGCACATTCACATTTTAAAAAACGAAGTTGAAAGGGGAACAATATTCCATAATACATATATCAATGGTTTTCATAGAAGTTTAGTATAAAAAATAAACATTTTAAATAATTTATTTGGAAATTGATATCACATTTCTGAAAAACTTGGAAGAAGAAATGGATAACCATGACTAAACAAATGTAGCAGAAAAATGATTTACAATAATAGTTAAAAGCTCTTCAAAAATGCAGTGAATATTGGCCAAAGCTTAGAAAAATCGATAAAATATAAAATGTAAAATGAATTCATGAATGAAAAATAGAATCCCATTAAATCTAATTTGGAAAGAACTAATAATTTTTTTTTGCCTGAATCTGCTCTGCCTTTCATTAGGTGGGACACTGACCAAGCCCACTCAGCTCCTCTCTCATGCCCAGTAATAGTAAAGTCAGGGACAGTAATTACTTCTGGGATGAATTTTAACCACTGTGGATAGGATGCAGAAGCCAGTGGGTTAAACAGATTCTTTCTTGTTTCAGGAAAATAATTCTGAGATGTATTCTGTGCATTAGGATTGATGCTCCGTTGTCCACAATCATAATCCACTCAGTCTGAACTCCTATATGTTTCTCCTGGACCACTTAGCTCTTCTCATTCTCTCCTCTTCCACGTGATCAAATCCCAAAATAATTATTTAGGTGGTGTATGCAAGTCCTGATTATGAAGGGAAACTCAGTTACAGAAAGAGATGAAAATAAAGATACAGGGAAAAAAATGGTGCACTTGGGTGACTCAATTAGATAAGCATCTGACTCTTGATTTCAGCTCAGGTTGTTATCTCAGGGCGATGAGATGAAGCCCCTATAGGCTCTGTGCTGAGCAAGGAGGTTGCTTAAGATTCTCTCTTCTTATCCCTTTCCTTCCACCCCTCACCTCCCATGCTGTCTTTCTCTTAAATAATAAGCACTGCTGAACTATCTTAGATTCTGTACCTTCTCTCCAGCCATGAACCTATCACTGTCTTTAACTCTTGAAAACTTCATTAGACAAATTAATGTGGTGAAGGAAGCAATATGAGAAAGCCTATTAATCTGATGAGCATGGAACTGAACAAACCCTATAGATACTTTCCCTTTGATTTCTAGCCTATCAATACCTACAGTGAGTCACATACACTCAAGATTATTGTTTTTATTGTATACTTCATATATTCATTAATTTTTGACTCATTATCATTTTGTTGTAGTGTTAAACTTGGTAATAAACAAACTTTTAATTAACTTTTCCTCCTATGATACACATATAACTTGCACTTGAGCTTTAGCTAATTTTATGTTCTAAAATTGCCAAAACAAAATGATCAAGGTTTCTAGATTTTTTACTGTATTTTCTACTATATAATATTGTTCTATCTCTTCTGTAGAAAGAAAATGAATGCTTGGGACTCTTGGGTGGCTCAGTGCGTTAAAGCCTCTGCCTTCTGCTCAGGTCATGATCCCAGAGTCCTGGGATAGAGCCCCACATCAGGCTCTCTGCTCAGCAGGGACCCTGCTTCCCTTCCTCTCTCTCTGCCTGCCTCTCTGTCTACTTGTGATCTCTGTCTGTCAAATAAATAAATAAAATCTTAAAAAAAAGAAAATAAATGCTTGATAACTAAATGAATGCTTTACTGAACAAATTAAATATGGCAATAGCATTTTATTTTATCATGCTTCACATATTAAACTATAATATTATATCACTAGTCTATAAATAATCTACTCCCATAGTCATTTGGAAGCTTTTAGCAAAAGAATTCTTCCTCCTGATTGTAGTATAAAAGCCACAGAAATACACAGAAGACTCCTAGGATAGAAAGTTAAATACAGTTATCCGTGATGCCTTGAGTAGGACCTGACCTATGTATGTCCTGGGATGCACTAGTAACTGTTAAATGAGATATGATTATATTTAATATATACAGTTTCATTTACTTCACAAAGGACATATAAATTTGAGAATAAAATATTTGATGAATCTATAAAGTCTATATTTATTTCTAACCAATGTGGTAGAATGAAGAAGACGCAGACTCATAGTTCAGAAATAATATAGTTTATTATTCACAGGAAAAGAGGTAGCCAGAATATTAACAGTACCTGTGTGTGTGTGTTTGTGTGTTTGTGTGTGTGTGTGTGTGTGTAGGGGTGGGAGTTATATATCAGTTCTGAGCCTCAGTTCCCACAAGAAAAATCAAAACCGAGGCAGATAATATTTGCAAACACAACAGGTTAAGTTAAAAAAAAAAAGATACTATTTCTGTCTTCCAAGTCTATTCAATACAACCATCTTCAAAGGATGGTCTAGAACAAATAATAAATGCAGAAATGTAAGCAACCAATTGAAAAGTGTCTCCCAAGAAACACACTTTGAGAGTCTTCATTTGACAAAAATACTATAGGATATTACATGGATCAGGTGCATTGAATACTGGAAGGTTAAAATTACAAGGGACCAAATACTTTTAAGCAGTTCTGGCATCCAGTAGAGTTCAAATAGGTTTTATAAGATTGAGGAAAGAAGCCATCAAAACCTGGGCCCAGGGGTGCCTGGGTAGCTCAGTGGGTTAAGCCTCTGCCTTCGGCTCAGCCCATGATCTCAGGGTCCTGGGTTTGAGCTCTGCATCAGGCTCTCTGTTCAGCAGGGAGCCTGCTTCCCCCTCTCTCTCTGCCTCCCTGCCTACTTGTGATCTCTGTCTGTCAAATAAACAAAAAAAATCTTAAAACAAAACAAAACAAAAATCCTGGGCCCAATTTTCCCAAAAGTATGACTCTGATTCTAGTGTCTATGATGTTATCCCTTGAAGACAATGTCTCTAATTGAGTTGAATTAGTTTACTAAAGAGCATACCCCCATTTGTTGTAGGAGATGAACAATATACAAGAGGCAAAATGCCACATGGAAGCCACCTGGTCTTCAGTGGAATATAGAATCAGTTCCTTTGGGATGAATTTGTTCCACATTGGACTTCCCACTTAAGGGAAAATAAGAGTGCCTTCTAATAGATTTTAAATAGGAAATGACAACGGAAGCTTATACAAGATTATAAAATGGGAAATTTCATTTAGATAAGCAATAATTTCAAAGTCGTCTTCTTAATATTACAGACTCTTCACATAATCATAATTTTATTTTGGTCTTATATGGTAATTTCAAATATAGTAAATATAAAGAATTTACCTCTGTAATTATAGCGAGTCTGGTCGTAGTTTAATGGCAACAAAACTTCAATTTAGAAGTATGGTCTACCAATTATTAATACATTTGGAAATGGTGTGTCATCTTCACTCCACTTGTCTCACTAAAACAGTGAGCCAAAAAAAGTAGGTCCAAGCTGTTTACTATGGTCAAAATGGGTTGCTTTTGCACTTGGTAAAGAAGCAGTCATATTTTGGAAGAAGAAACTGAGGCTATTAATATTTTCAACTTATTTTCAGAAAAGAAAAGAAAGGATAATCTAAGCTAAAGCCAAAATCTTACACAAGGTGGCAGGAGAATGATCTTTTCCCACATAAAGGGTTTTTCAACTTAGCCATGTTAGGAGGAAGAAGAGATGAGACATTATGGACTTCACTAACGTTTGTACACTGTTCAAAAAGTTTTCAAAATAATGTGTATTATTTTTCTTCTTTTAGTTGAGACAAAAACAAACAAACAAACAAACAACAAAAACACTAATGAGCTTACTCTTAAAAGGAGGTAAACAAGAAACTAGCAAAGATTGAGTGTTCGGTATTGTCTCCCTCCTTTTTTTAAAAAATTATGTTATGTTAGATACCATACAATACATCATTAGTTTTTGAAGTAGTATTCCATGATTCATTGTTTGTGTAAAACACCCAGTGCCCCATGCAATATGTGCCCTCCTTAATACCCATCACCAGGCTCACCCATCCCCACATCCTTCTCATCTTTAAAACCCTCAGTTTGTTTCTTGGAGTCCATAGTTTTTCATGTTTCATTTCCTCCTCCAATCCCCCCACTTCATTTTTCCTTTCCTCCTCCTAATATCCTCCATGCTATTCCTTAGGTTCCACAAATAAGTGAAACCATATGATGATTGACTTTCTCTGCTTGACTTATTTCACTTAACATAATCTCCTCCAGTCCCATCCATGTTGATGCAAAAGTTGGGTATTCATCCTTTCTGATGGCTGAGTGATATTCCATTGTATCCATAGATCACATCTTCCTTATCCGTTTGTCTGTTGAAGGGGATCTTGGCTCTTTCAACAGAATGGCTATTGTGGACATTGCTGCTATGAACACTGGGGTGCATATGGCCCTTCTTTCCAGTAAAATAGAGCTAGCCTATGACCCAGCGATTGCACTACTGAGTATTGACCTCAAAGATACAGATGTAGTGAAAAGAATTAGGTATTGTTAGAGCACAAATGCAGGGGATAGAAGTTATGGTACAGAATAGGGAAGGGCAACCATATGGCAGAGTAGAATAAAGTAGCTCAGGAAGAAATTAGTCATATCCAGATATTGTAAGGCATGTGGGGTTGGCAGGGAGAGCATGAGAAATCATGAGAGAAGAGAGAGAAAATGGACCAGGCAGGAGAGGTTTATAACATTTTAACATCTAAGGTAAGCATATGCAAAGCCGAATAGGGAAAGAAATAAAAGTTTTTATAAGACTCAATACATAAGGAATAACGTGGAGGACACTGGGAGATGGAGAGAAGTGTGCTGGGGGAAGTCGGAGGGAGAGACAAACCATGAGAGACTGTGGACTCTGAGAAACAAACTGAGGGTTTTGAAGAGGAGGGTGGCAGGTGGTTGGGTGAGCCCAGTGGTGGGTATTAAGGAGGGAATTTATTACATGAAGCACTGGGTGTGGTGCATAAACAATGAATTTTGGATCACTGAAAATAAATTAAAAGAAAAAAAAGGCTGAATACAGACATGGACCTCAGTGTAACACAGATATGTAACTCACTGTAATACCAGCAACTTCCCACCGACACACACAGAATATGATAATAATAAATAATAATGCAATTGAGAAAATTGCCTGCCAAATAATTTTTCCTCTTCTTTAATTTTATGATTATTATTTTTATTTTATTTTTAAAGTTTTTATTTAAATTCCAGTTAGTTAAAATAAGGTTAATATCAGTTTCAGGTATACAATATAGTGATCAACACTGCCATACAATGGCTTAAATAAAAAAAATGAAAAAAAATTTTTAGAGATTTTATTTTTAAATAAAACCTCTACACCCGAGGTGGATTTCAAACGTACAACCCCAAGATCAAGATTTACATATTCTACTATTCTACTGACTGTTCCAGCCAGGCACCCCAACAAATAAAAATTTTATAAAATTGTTGAGTTTGTGGGAGTCTCATTTGCTCAGTCAGTTAAGTGTCTGCCTTTGGCTCAGATCATAATCTCAAGAGTCCTGGGATCGAGCCCCATATTGTTCATGCTTTCTCTCTCTCTCTCTCTCTCTCTGGCTTTTGCTCTTAAAAAAATGAATAAAATATTTTTAAAAAATTGTTGAGTTTGTTTAACTAGTTTTAAACTAGTAGACAGAGATGAAGATAAGGTATGATGTTATGGCAGGGAATAATACAACTTACACGTTTTAAAAATAAAATGTGCAATGGAAGTTACATCACTTCTTTTATCACCACACTGAGACTTTCCCTACTGAATTGTTGTAATGTAAGGACCTATTTTATATTTTTATATTTTAGCAAGAGGCTTTCATTGAGGTTAACCCTTAAACTGTCCTTGCTCCCCTTCCCCCAGGGGATTCACTTAAAAACAAGTCCTGGAAATCAGCTCCAGGTAACAAAGCCCATATACAAGGGTGGGTCAGGCCAGGTGGAGACATCAATCAGCGGGAGGGGGGGCAGTGTTTGCATATTGTCTCCCTAGATACTAAGGAGTATGCCCCACTCCTCTGCCCTTTGGGAAACTTTTTGGCACCAATCCTAATCAAGGTGTAATAGGCTGGGTCAAATGTCTATACTAGGGTAAATTGAACCTCAATTGGTCACCTAGCCTCACTGTGGAGTTTCCTGTGTGTGTTAAAATCTCATTGGTCACCTGTGCGTGGCCAGGCCTGACTGCATGGCCTTTGCCCTTAAAAGCTAGACTGTGAAACAGCGAAGTGTTGCCTTCTCTCATAAGAGGTGTGGCCCCGAACGTTCGGTTAGATTCTTGATGCTTGGCATGAAGTAAAGCTTTGCTTGAACTTCGCTTTACATCAGTCTCGCTCCTTTAATCATAGAGCCATTATTGGGGCATAACAGAATTAATCTTAAAGTTATAAGTCCACAATGCATCCATCATCCATTCTACCCCTTAACATTCCCCTTTGGACAGACCCATGATCTAGAACAAGCCTTATTTTATAGTGCCTTGTAGGAGATTTTTGCTACTGCCTAAATTGCCTACTTTCCTCTCACCATTACCACGGAAATTGGGTCCACTGAAACAAAGGGGTAGTGTAAGAAATTAACAACTTCTATAAATCTCTTTAAATAATAAAGTATAAGGTAGTGATACATTTTTTTCTGCCACATAACCAATTCTTGCAAGAATAAGGTCATATAAGAGAATTTACAACACATGCTAGCATTATCCTACTGGACCCAGATCATTTGTATGTTTCTCTGTCTCTGAGAAATGTAGTTATTTACATGACTGAAACCTAAAAATTGTTTGATATGACCACTAATATCACCTACATTATTTTAAAGCCTGTTTAAGGCTTCTGTAATACATAGGTTTTATAAAAACTTATTAAGCATCTTGAATATATCAAACACTTTAAAAATATCTGCTTAAAAAAAAAAAAACTCTACCTCAATGGAACTTTGAGTCTGAAAAAGATACAGGAAATATACAAGGCAACAGATAGAATAAGTACGTATTTGATTATATAATCTGAGGATGTCACATTAAATTGATATGAAAATGATGAGAAGGATCTGGATTTCTTGTCAAAATTTTTTGCCTTAAAAAGAAATTGATATTTAGGGAAAGTTGTTACTGAAAGAGGTCCTGTGTCAACCGAAAATGTTAAACCATGATCTGACTAAATTTTCTAGTTGTGATCATTGCTTTGCTTAGCTGTCTTATATTAAGACTGAATTTAGTAATTCAGTCTCAGATTTCAGTAAGTCTTTTTTTTTAAGATTTTATTTATTTATTAGAGAGGGAGAGGGAGGGGCAGAGGGAGAGGAAGAACCAGACTTCTTGCTGAGCAGGCAGCTGATGCAGGACTGGATCCTATACCCTGGCATCATGACCTAAGCTGAAGGAAGACACTTAACCAACTGAGCCGCCCAGGCACTCTAGACTCTAAACTTTTAAAGATAAAAAAGTTTATTCTTCTAGTAGTTCCACAGACATTTCTAACATCCATAAGAAAGCATGTACTGGTGTAAAATGCCAGCAAATCAAATTATTTAAAACAGAAAGAAAGAAAGAAAAGATATATCTGGATAAAGAGAAAAACAGAAAATCTAATAATACATTGAATTATTAGAGCAAAGAGTGGAGGAAGAGAAAATAAATATGAAATAGAGATTTCCACTAAAAGAAAAGAATTGAATAAGGCAGGAGATTTAGAAAATTATTATGACAGACTTGAGAAAAAAATAAAATAGGAATTTTTAGAAAATAGCAATGAATGAAATGGTAAATTGTTCCTACCTCTATAATATTAGCTGTTTTTTGTTGTTGCTAATTTACCTATTTAAGCTAATAAACAAAGAAAGGTTTCATTTAGGGCTAAGGTATATATATATATATATATATATATATATATATATATATCCATTTAGGGATAAGGTATATATATATGTATATATATATATATTTTAATTTTAATCGTTAGAAAATGTGTCACAGAAAGTGTTTAAACTTTAAGATACAGATGCAACATGTAACGAACTGCATTGTTTGAACGTCTAATTTGTAAATGCTGTTAGAGGAAACTTGGTGGAAATGTCCTTATGTGCTTGTGTTTCTGGAAATAAGTATATTTATTAATAAGGAATAGTTTAAAATTATGAAATGACCAGGAGTGGACAATTTTCCTAATCCTATCAGCTCTTTGCAGCTCTTTTATTAGCCCCCTTCAGGAATATCAACATTATTTATCTAATTAAATTTTATATTAATGTGCTTTTGACTTTTGGCCTTTCTCTTCCTTCTGTTCTTTTTTTTTCCCTAATTTACATGTTTCTGTTTAACAGCTACTATCAATTCTTTGATATGAATTCTCAACATCAATTTACTAACTCCAGAGATGAAGGAGCATCAATATTTAGAAGCAAAGAATACAAAGCCTTGGGCATCTGGATGGCTCAGTCAGTAAAGCATCTGCCTTCCACTCAGGTGGTGATCCCAGGGTCGTGGGATGGAACCCCAGGTTGAACTTTCTGCTCAGCTGGGAGCCTACCTCTCCCTCTCCTTCTGCCTGCAGCTCCCTTTGCTTGCGTTCTCCCTCATTTTGTCAATAAAATAAAATAAAATAAAATAATGAATTTAATACATTTATTTAGTTATTAAAAGGCAATTATTACACAATACATAATGTATTGCATAATTATAATGATTAAATAATTTATTAAATATTTATATTAAATATATCAATTTAATTAAATAAATATTTTTTAGAATTTAAAATATTTCAAATTTAGATTATTAAATATTAAATCATTAATTTAATAAATAAATAACTAAACATAATTAAATAAAATCATTTATTTATTAAAATGAATAAAATAATGTTGTCATTATCTGAGCATGTATTTTTAATTAGTCTAAAAGAAACCATCTAATAAAGTCTAAATACATTGAGTTCAGATATTTATACAAGTTAACCCAGACACTCAAACCACAGACAGTTTCAAAACATTTGTTTTTATCTACTACTCAAAATACGATTGTAATGTATTTATTTGTAACTTTGACATAGCAAGGAAACTTGGAGGAAAAGGAGACATTTGCTTTTAATATTTGAAAATTATTTTGTTGATTTAAAAAAATAAAAACCTTAACACATGAACATTTCTTCTTAAATAACACTGTGAAGTTTCTGAGTCCCATTCTATTAAAAGTGCTGATAAAATGGCCTCAGTTACTCATTTAAATTATCAGCTGAATGGGTAACAAATGAAGTAGAGAGCTTTTTAATTATTTATGAATGTATTGCTTGTGGATGGAGTGCCACATAGAGTTACCTCTCTTTTTGGCTTTGTTTTGTGAGCAGCAGTGGAATCTATGAATGAGATTAAACATAAGGACATTCACAGAAATTCTTAATGAACTTCTGGGGAAGGGCAATAAGTGCAAGGAAAAACTGCAGCAAGACTAATCACAAATTTCAAGTGGTCATCGCTTAATTATAGAAGCTTTTAAGTTCAAGTAATATATCTTTTTTATGAGCCTATCATATTGTATTAATTACCACAAACTGCACTCTTGAACACTTATCTTTTCACATATTTCTTATTCTTAGTACTTAAAATTACCCTTATGATTGATAAGTAAATGGATTTTACTGACAATGCATTTATTTACATAAATAAATAATGCTTTTTATATATATAAAAACAATTGAATATGTGTATGTGTTCAATGAAATTTTTTTTTTAAATTAACATCTAAATTCTACCACATTGGTTACAAATAGATATAGACTTTATAGATTCATCAAATATTTTATTCTCAAATTTATATGTCCTTTGTGAAGTAAATGAAACTGTATATATTAAATATAATCCTATCACATGTAACAGTTACTAGTGCATCCCAGGACATACATAGGTCAGGTCCTACTCAAGGCATCACGGATAACTGTATTTAACTTTCTATCCTAGGAGTCTTCTGTGTATTTCTGTGGCTTTTATACTACAATCAGGAGGAAGAATTCTTTTGCTAAAAGCTTCCAAATGACTATGGTAGTAGATTATTTATAGACTAGTGATATAATATTATAGTTTAATATGTGAAGCATGATAAAATAAAATGCTATTGCCATATTTAATTTGTTTAGTAAAGCATTCATTTAGTTATCAAGCATTCATTTTCTTTTTTTTAAGATTTTATTTATTTATTTGACAGACAGAGATCACAAGTAGACAGAGAGGCAGGCAGAGAGAAAGGAAGGGAAGCAGGGTCCCTGCTGAGCAGAGAGCCTGATGTGGGGCTCTATCCCAGGACTCTGGGATCATGATCTGAGCAGAAGGCAGAGGCCTTAATGCACTGAGCCACCCAAGAGCCCCAAGCATTCATTTTCTTTATACAGAAGAGATAGAACAATATTATATAGTAGAAAATACAGTAAAAAAATCTAGAAACCTTGATCATTTTGTTTTGGCAATTTTAGAACATAAAATTAGCTAAAGCTCAAGTGCAAGTTATATGTGTATCATAGGAGGAAAAGTTAATTAAAAGTTTGTTTATTACCATAGTTTAACACTTCAACAAAATGATAACGAGTCAAAAATTAATGAATATATGAAGTATACAATAAAAACAATAATCTTGTGTGTATGTGACTCACTGTAGGTATTGATAGGCTAGAAGTCAAAGGGAGAGTATCTATAGGGTTTTTTCAGTTCCATGCTCATCAGATTAATAGGCTTTCTCATATTGCTTCCTTCACCACATTAATTTGTCTAATGAAGTTTTCAAGAGTTAAAGACAGTGATAGGTTCATGGCTGGAGAGAAGGTACAGAATCTAAGATAGTTCAGCAGTGCTTATTATTTAAGAGAAAGACAGCATGGGAGGTGAGGGGTGGAAGGAAAGGGATAAGAAGAGAGAATCTTAAGCAACCTCCTTGCTCAGCACAGAGCCTATAGGGGCTTCATCTCATCGCCCTGAGATAACAACCTGAGCTGAAATCAAGAGTCAGATGCTTATCTAATTGAGTCACCCAAGTGCACCATTTTTTCCCTGTATCTTTGTTTTCATCTCTTTCTGTAACTGAGTTTCCCTCCATAATAAGGACTTGCATACACAACCTAAATAATTATTTTGGGATTTGATCACGTGGAAGAGGAGAGAATGAGAAGAGCTAAGTGGTCCAGGAGAAACATATAGGAGTTCAGACTGAGTGGATTATGATTGTGGACAACGGAGCATCAATCCTAACGCACAGAATACATCTCAGAATTATTTTCCTGAAACAAGAAAGAATCTGTTTAACCCACTGGCTTCTGCATCCTATCCACAGTGGTTAAAATTCATCCCAGAAGTAATTAATGTCCCTGACTTTACTATTACTGGGCATGAGAGAGGAGCTGAGTGGGCTTGGTCAGTGTCCCACCTAATGAAAGGCAGAGCAGATTCAGGCAAAAAAAAATTATTAGTTCTTTCCAAATTAGATTTAATGGGATTCTATTTTTCATTCATGAATTCATTTTACATTTTATATTTTATCGATTTTTCTAAGCTTTGGCCAATATTCACTGCATTTTTGAATAGCTTTTATCTATTATTGTAAATCATTTTTCTGCTACATTTGTTTAGTCATGGTTATCCATTTCTTCTTCCAAGTTTTTCAGAAATGTGATATCAATTTCCAAATAAATTATTTAAAATGTTTATTTTTTATACTAAACTTCTATGAAAAACATTGATATATGTATTATGGTATATTGTTCCCCTTTCAACTTATATTTTAAAATGTGAATGTGCCTTGGCAAATATATATTGTTTCTTTTTATGTTTATGTAGATTCTTCATAATTTTCCCAAGTTCATTGGCTTATGGTTTATATTTTTTTATATAATTTTCCTACAGCCAATTAATAGATTTTTTTCAATTACATTGTCTAAGTTGCTATTACCATTATAAGTAAAAAGCATCTGGAAATCTATATTCCTGTCCAGTTTCCTCAAATCACTCATTATTTTCAGGATCTAGTTGGATTTTCTTACAGGTTCCAGGTGGACAAGCTTTTGAACTGGTGCTAATTATTATTTCTGTTTCTGGCTTCCTGCATTTACCAGATTAGGGATCATTTTTAACAATGATGATGAAATAAGGCATCATATTCTTATTCTCAACTTCATTAATAATGATATTAGTGTAACATGTCCTACAAGATAATAATAGATACATGTAAAATAATTTCATTGACCAAAAAAGTGGTGGAAAATGTAAATAAACACAGTGGAAACCAACTAGTCATTTCAAGTTGAGCTATATTTTTCCCCCTTTATCTCCCTGTCTCTTTAATTTCCTGTAGCACATTCCTACAAAGTATTTTAAGGTGTTTTATATGCACATACATAGAGATCATCATGGAGTGTAAATCTTATAATCCCTTGTCAGTTTTAAATATTTTCAGTATTGTTCATTCCTATGTCAGTTGTCTATTAACTTTATCTCCACACTATACTTAATGCAAGGAAATATTTAATTTAATTTTATTTTTTTTTAAGATTTTATTTATTTATTTGCCATAGAGAGAGAAGCGAGAGCAAGCACAGGCAGACAGAGTGGCATGCAGAGGCAGAGGGAGAAGGAGAAGCAGGCTCCCTGCCAAGCAAGGAGCCCGATGTGGGACTCGATCCCAGGACGCTGGGATCATGACCTGAGCCGAAGGCAGCTGCTTAACCAACTGAGCCACCCAGGGGTCCCAGGAAATATTTAATTTTAATATAAATTAATTAATCACTTTAATAAATATTTTTACCTTATGGATTAATCTTTGATGCTTATTTCTTAATTTTTTTAACTTTTAAAATTTTATTTATTGGGAGCCTGGGTGGCTCAGTGGGTTAAGCCGCTGCCTTCAGCTCAGGTCATGATCTCAGGATCCTGGGATCGAGTCCCGCATCGGGCTCTCTGCTCAGCAGGGAGCCTGCTTCCTCCTCTCTCTCTCTCTACCTGCCTCTCTGCCTACTTGTGATCTCTCTCTCTGTCAAATAAATGAATAAAATCTTTAAAAAAAAATTTATTTATTGAGAGAGAGAGAGAGAGAACAAGCGCAAGCAGGGGAAGCTGCAGAGAGAGAGGGAAAAGAAGAAGCAGGTTCCCCACCAAGCAGGGAGTCAAGCTCAGTCTCAGGGCCTTGGGATCATGATCTGAGGTGAAGGCAGAGGCTTAGCTGACTGAGCCACTGAGTCTAATTGTTATCTTTGATATTTAAGGAAATACTTTATCATCTCTAATTGATCCCCTATGTCACAAATACAGTTTTATCTATGGTGCTATTAATTTTATGGTCTTAAAATTAGACTCTTTTTCTAGAAGCATTTTTAATCAGTCTCTTAGGTCTATAATTTAGTTTTTATACATTTCATTTAGTATTTTATTTTATCTTCATCATCTCTGAGTATTCCTGACCAGTACTCATTGGTCAAATCTTTCTTATTAACCTATTCCAACAATTTGTTTGTTTCTATAATATTTTGTTATTACTGCTGTCGTTCGTAGGTTTTGCCTTTATATTCTTTTTGTTTTGTTTTGTTTTGTTTTGTTGTTTTATGCTTTGGTGTTTTTGTTGTATTGTTTTGTTTTTCTTTTGAATTAATACAATTAAACCTTTAGATTTCCTTCATACCTTTAATTATTGTCACTTATTTTCAGAAATGATATTACCATAGTACAGTAATTCTAAATATTTCTGAATTAGCTGTATTATTTCTTTTTAGGTATAAAGTTAACTTCCAGTTACATGGACTTAATATTTTGGTCATTATATTCTAGTTTTATTGCCTTATCATTGGAAAATATAGCCTGATACTTAACTCTAGGGAATGATGTGGGAGAGCTAGGTTCTTGTCTCTTGGAGTCAAAGAAGGAATCTCGTGGGCAATGGAGAGTGAGTAAGGGACAGAAGTTTATCAAGTGAATATATAGAAAAAGCTCTCACAACTAAGAGGGGTCCCCACACAGTTAACAATGAGTGCCTTCAGGGTTTATTATTTATAAAAAGGTAACCAGGCAACTTTAATCCTTTTAACATCTCTATCAATAACTACTGCAATGGCTTACCTCCTTTTTAGGGTCTGATGATTCTTTTTTGGTTACAGGTGTTTATCATAGAGACACCCACCCCACATGACCCACCCCATACACCTAGGGCAGGGTGGTCCTCCATCCCACATGCCTAGATCAGGGTGCTCTTCCCTGGGGTAGGGTGGTCCAATGTATCTCTTTACTCTGGTTTTCCCACACCACATTTTGGGGATTTCTGAGAGCCTGTTCACAAAGTTCCCTATGGATCTCTTCCTCCCTAGCCCCACCTGTCCGTTACTCATTTTGAGAGTTGATATTACCAAAGTACTGTAATTCTAAAAATTTCTGAATTAGCTGTATTATTTCTTTTTAGGTATGAAGTTAACTTCCAATTATATGAATTTAATATTTTGGTCATTGTTTTCTAATTTTATTGCCTTATTCTTGGAAAATATAGCCTGATATTTAACTCTAGGAATTTATTGGCATATACTTCTGGCCTAAATAATGGCCTGTTTGTGTAAATGTTCAGCTTATGCTTATATACTTACTGAAGACTATTGTTTTGGGGTCAGGATGGCTACATTTATTAATAGATCAGGACTATTAGATTCTCTAAATTTTGATGTCTCTTAATTTAATCTTATTAAATTATCAGTTAATGAAAGAAGTTAGATTTTTTATGTACTACTGCATGTAAACTTATCAAAGTCTTTTGCTATAATTAGACAAGTATGTCATCCTGTTTTTATACCAAGTCTTACATTAAAAAAATCATACTGTCTGAAATATTATTTATTATTATTATTATTATTATTTTTAAGATTGTATTCATTGGGGTACCTGAGTGGCTCAGTCAGTTAAGTGTCTACCTATAGCTCAGGTCATAATACCCGGGTCCTGGAATAGAGCCCCGCAGGGGGTTCCCTGCTCAGTGGGGTGCTTCTCCCTCTCCCTCTGTTATGCCCCCTGCTGTGTGCATGTTTTTCTTTTCTCACTCTCTCTCAAATAAATAAGTAAAATTTAAAGATTATCTCTCTCAAATAAACAAGTCAAATTTTTTTTCTCAATGGGAGGGAGAAGCAGACTCTCCACTGAGCAGGGAGCCTGATGCAGGGCTCAATACCAGGACCCTGGGATCATCACCTGAGCTGAAGGCAGACACTTGAACCGACTAAGTCACCCAGGCACTCCAGCTGTTTATTTATTTATTTATTTTTATTATGCATATGTTTTATCTCTCTTTTCTTCAAGTCTTTTTTCGATCTTTTTACTTTTTTCATAAAACTGAATTATTTCAAGATGACTTGGTCATCCTCTTTTCCCCCACCCCATAGGTCATAGAGTACATTTTACCAGTTAAAATAATGTTAGTATTTAAGTGCTGCCTACACAAATTAAGGCAATTTATCTGTGGTCTGTATTCCTGAAAATATTTTTTCTTATTATGCCTTCCTATTCCAATGACATTTTATAAGGATCTAAATGTTTACATTTGTGATTATTTTTTTCAAGATAATAAAGCTATTACTTCATTCTTTTTTATATCTGATGTTTTTTAAAAAATTTCTGTCAATCTGATTCTTGTTTCTTTATTAATGAATTAATTTTTTTCTCTCTAACACTTATGGTATTTTTTGTGTGTCTTTGGTATGTATGCCCTAGTTTGGGATTCATGGAGTCAACTATAGTTATGAATATTTTCTTTCTTTTCTTGTATGTAAGTTTTAATCCAGTGTCTTGACTATTTTATGCTTGAGAAATAGATGTACATTAATATTCAAATATTTCTTTCCTTTTTCTTCTTTCATTAAAAAAATGTCATTTATTTTATTTTATTTAAAAAATATTTATTTATTTATTTGGAGTAGAGAGAGAGGGTCATGAAGAGTGGCTGACTATATACTTTCAATTTGGGAGGAGGTTAGGGATAGCACAAGCCTCCAAGGTATTTTATAAACAAGGTTTCCAGGACCTTGAGGGGGCTAGCTATTGTTAGGGAAAGGTCATTTATTACTATTTAGTAAAAACTCAGGGAATAGACTCTTCTGATGTGTATCAGTGGGTATATGCTTGGGAGATGATTGCCAATGTATATCTTGATCTTGAGGGCAGGGGTGGGGAGTAGAGATAAAGAAGTTTCCAAAGTAATTTTTACATGTGAAAGTAGATTTTCAGTATCCTGGGGGGTGGACTAAGAATGCTTTTTGACCTGAGTGGATGTGTCCACATGGAAGCAGCTGAGCACCCAGAGGAACTTCAAGGACTTGTCAACAGGCTATGAGTAGTAAGGAAATCTAATTTTTTCTCTAGCTTTTGTTCCACACACATCACCTACATCTTACACCTCTTTTATATTGATAATTTTAATGCTTTGCTGGTATCCAGATGACTATATCCTTAAGTGACTTCTTATCTCTTTTGAATCCATTATGTATTCTATCCATTGTATTCTTAATTCAACTAGATTACCTATATTTAATCTATTAGTACCACTAGGTTCTTATTCTTGTTTTTATTTCAAAATCTTTCCTTATTTCCTTACATTATTTATTGGGTATATTTTAAATCCCTGAAATACTTACTTATTATATATAAGCTGTCAACTGTATTCTTATTTTGAGGTAGCTATATCTTTTTGGGTTTTAGGACATCGTACCAACAATGCCAAATAGTTTTCAGACAACAGCAGGATCTCCAAGAATTCAACTAAATTCTGACACTATCTACCTGAACATAGAGTAATATTTCATCAGTTAAGGGATCAGTCCTCCAAGACTATCTCCAACCCCACCTCAGATGCCAGTCTCACTGTAGGCCCCAGGTTATTACCTGTGCTTGTGACTGAGCAACTACAGGTTGGAGGTCCCAGTGGCCTACTTCTTACGTTCTTTTAATTTGATACAGGGACTCACAAAACTCAGAAAAATACTTACTTTATGTTTGCCAGCTCATTAAAAGATATAATAGAAGATTTAAATCAATAGATAGATAAAGAAGTGCACAGGGCAAGGTATGGAGAATGGGCACAGAGCTTCTATTACCTTCTGTAAGACTGCCACTCGTCCTGCCTTTTCATACATTTAACAAACTCAAAGCTTTCTGAACCCAGTCCTTTCAGGTTTTCTGTGCAGGCTTCATGACATAGTCATGACTGACTAAATCATTGTCATTTGCTGATCTAATCTCCAGATCCTCTTCCCTCCCCAGATAATCCTGAATTGGGATGAAGGGTAGGCATGTTGGGCAAAAAGTTATGAAGGCTTTCACCAAGTGGTTGGTCCTTCAGGCAAACAGCCCTTGCCTTGAGTGAGGTCTGAAGGTCACTTCATTAACATAGCAAAACACACCTCTCTCACCCTTATCACAGGAAATCCCAAGAGTTTTAGGAGCTGTGAGTCAATAGCCATGGTTGAAAACCAAATATTCAGATGACCCAGATATATTTCTTGTGAACCACTATATTACACTACATGCTTAAGTATTTAATTATGTGATCTTTTAAACTAATATTTTTCTAAGAGTATAAACTGTTCTGTCAGTAATCTGGATTGGGGAGTGATGTATTGCTAAATTTCTGTCGTTTTAGTCCAGGAAGTCAAAGAGAAACAACAGGAGAGCCCCTTAGGGCAGGAAGTTCAAAGTAACAATGTTGACTACTACTCCCTCTTATTGTATTTTTTTTTTTAAACAAGCAAACCATCTCTTCAGAGTTGCAGTTTAAAGCCAAGAACATACGGAATTGGGAGAAAAAAAATAGTTAAATTTGGAGACTTGCAGAGGTAGAATCAGAGTAGTGAAAGCCATTACAGTAACTGCACTAACTGAGGTCAGTCTTTGGTGAATCACAGAAACAGGTGGAGTTGTCAAACAAAGGAATCTTTGTTTACAACATACAAGGAGATCACAGGGAATAAGTTCCAAAGCCTTGACTGTGTGAACAGGAGAGAGATTTTTATTTAGTATTTAAGATGAATACTCAGAAGGGAGAGTTTTATTATCCCATGTATGGTTGGTCATAAGGTTGTGGATGCATGCACATCCACATATATATTTGTGCAATATGTATTGCATGTTCACCTGAATGAAGCTTGTATTCCACCGAAGGCAGAAACTTCAACATTAGAATAAAGCAGAGGTAACTGTTGGACAAGGGAAAGGGACTCTGCAGGCTTCAAGAGCAGATATAAACTAGATGGGGTCTTGGGCTCATTTTCTGGGACAAGGAATGCAAGGCCTTGATTACTTTTGAAATAGCACTAGGAGTTCTACCACTGATTTATTGTCTCAATAGCTTAGGCTATTTCCTGGTCTGGTGGTGACTGTTAGTTTTCCCATTGCCTTGTTCCCTCAAAATCCTTAACGAGTGAGGTTTTTGCATTTCTTTGTAAGAACCTCCCAGGAAGTTTAGGAAGAAGTGTGCTTGGGCAAGTACACAGGTGGGGTATAGATCATTGAAAATAGCTGGGGACAAAAAATGACTTTTCTTATGTCAGGAAAACTATATCGCATCTTTAATTTTCTGGGAACCTTTAACTCTTTCTGCTGATGTTACCAGCAGGCATCTGAGATATTACTGATTGTTCTCTTGAACCTAAGGAAAAGGAAATGTAGAAAGCAAAAGACGAAACTTTAAAATCTCTCCTGCAGCTCATCAATTCACTGCGGCCACCTCTCTGTCTTTCCCTTTCTCTTTTTCTCTCTTTCTCTTTCTCTCTCACATACGCACAACACACACAAATCAACTTAAAACAATTTTTAATTTTCCCTATTCCATTTTAATATACTTGAGGCATGATCATTTTCTTAGTAAATACAAGGAAAAAATGTAGGATTCCATCATTCTGTGTGATTAAAGTATTGAGGAATTTACTTCCAATAGCACTTATAAAAACATATTTCATTTAAGGAATATTATATAATCAGGTGCCTGCATTTTTCTTATTATCCAACTAGTGTTATTTGGCAAATAATATTTTGTCAATCAATATTCCCCTATATCTGAATGTGTGGGCAGTGAGAGTGAGTTAGAGGCAAGGATGGTGAACACTCCCAACAACTGCAGACTACATATATCTTAAGCCATGATTTTCTTTGCAAAGGTCAACATTGATAATGTTCTAGTCATACCTCCGTGTACCAGGAAAGAAGTAGCATATTTCTTGAAAAACACAGCTATCAAAGCTCCATTGAGAAAACGTAAAGATGGAGAAGGGATTTGCAAATTATATATCTGATAATGGACATCTACTCTGATTATTTAAAAGTGAATAAAAATAAAAAACCTTACTAATAACCAAACAGAGTATCCTATTTTACATGTGAAGGAAATAATGGAAGAGACATGTCACCAAAAGTATATGGATGGCTTATAAGCACATGACAAATTTCCCAACATTTAGACATTAAAGAAATACAAATTAAAATCATAATGAGACATGCTTACATATCTATTAGAATGGCTAAAATTATAAATGCTAATTCTACTTGGCCTGAGCTAGATTGAGAAGCAACAAAAAATCTAAACTGTTGTTGGCATATATCATGATACAACCACTTTGGAAAATAGTTTGAAAAATTTTTTTAAATGCAAAATATGTTGCAGTTACACAAATAGCCAATTTATTTCTAGGCATTTAATCAAGAGAAACAAACCCTATGTTCATACAAGGATTTGTATATGAATTTCATATGAGCTTTATTTTTAAGAATTGAAAACAGAGGAAATGTTCATCAATGTCCATCCATAGAGCAAAGACAAATTATGATCTATTCATTAAAGAGATTACTATTCAACATCAAAATGAACTATTTACACTTGGAGATTCTCAAAGTAATGATGCTGAGAAAGAAAGCCAGGCAATGAATAGTATATACTGTGTGATTCCATGACTATAAAAAATCTAGAAAATACAAATTTGTATATAGTCACAGTCATCAAATTTATTGGTGAGATTTTAGTGCCTTCTTCTGTGATCCCATAGCTTCCTACAATTGGATCTCCTAGCATTTGTTACACCATGTGAAAATATGAACTCTTTCTCTTTATTTTGTCTTACTAGAATAAAAATCCTTGAAATTTTATTGACATTTGAACTCTCAGTTATTAGCAGAAATTCTATCACACAGTAAGTTTCCAAATATAAAAGCCAGAGTTTTACAATGACTTGCAAGCTTTTACATGATCTAGCCACTCATTTAACCTCTGTGACCTCTTTCCCTGCTACTCTTCAGTCACTCACAGTGGCCTCCTTGCTATTCCTCAGATATGCCAGGCATGATCCAACCTTATGGCCATCAAGATAGCCAATTCCTTTGTCTGGAGTGACCTTATTGCTGATAGTTCTGGGCAAATTCATCACTTTTCCATACCTTTGTTCAATTGTCAGCTTCATTGTAACTACCCTGATCTTCCTATTAAAAATTTTAACTCCCCATCCCCTGCCTAGCAACCTTGATTTTTCTCACCCTGATCGAATTTTTCTTTTTCCCCATTGTACTCATCCTTTTTGAATGCTCTATGCAATGTTTATTAAGGTTTATAGCTTTTAATTGTCTCACCCATTAAAATAAAAGTTCTACAAAGCCAAGTATTTCATTTACCAGTGTAGTCTGAAGTAATATCTGCCATATAATAGGTTCAATAGACAATTGGTAAATTTCAGAATAAATTAATGTTGAGAGTATACTGAATTTCACAAGTCATTTCAATATTTTTTTCCAAAAAATAAACTATGTAAAACATACCTTAAATTTACTTTCAAAATATTTTATAGCATATAATGGACAATATACATAAGCCTTAAAGAAACAATCCTATAAATAACCATTTCATACCTACTTAAAAACTGCATAATACCAGACTCCTAGATCCTCTCTGAACACTCTAAAATAACCCTTCAAAGGAAATACATTTTTAAAAATAACAGATTTTTTGGCAAATAATTTAATAAAATAAAAGTTTCTTTCATCGGGACGCCTGGGTGGCTCAGTTGGTTAGGCAGCTGCCTTCGGCTCACGTCATGATCCCAGCGTCCTGGGATCGAATCCCACATCCGGCTCCTTGCTCCGCAGGGAGCCTGCTTCTCCCTCTCCCTCTGACTCTGCCTTCCACTCTGTCTGCCTTTGCTCTCTCTCGCTCTCTCTCTGACAATTAAATAAATAAAATCTTTAAAAAAAAAGTTTCATTCATCTATGTAGATCATAATAAATGTTTTTAATAAGCATGAAATTATAACTCTGAAGTGTGCTAAAATGAAACCACCTGCTAAGGGTGAGAAAACAAAAATAAACATCATTTTTCCAAATAAGAGGAATTTATTACCTTTGAATCAAAGCATGTGGATTTTTTCAAACTGGCAATAAAGGAATATGGAGACACAAACCATAGAAAGTCATATTTTAGATTTCTAAAAGACTTCGAAGTGAAGAGTATACATTCACTTCTGACTTATTGCACCTACATATCATGAATTTGAGAGAAAAGATAGGCCCTGTGTGTCTTAGCAACTAATGGGATATATTTTGATATTTATATGCTTACATGCTTACACATATTATGTGTTATAGTCTTCTCTTTTACATGCTGTAAAAGAGATCTGAAAATGTGAAACAGTGCCTGAGTAGCTGAATTCATCTAATTAAAATTTCTTGCAGTTCTAAGACCTATTGTTTTTCACTTGACTGCCTCCTTTTTCATCTGTGAATTGGATACAAATTCTGGTACTGAAGAGAATACATTGGGGCTGGTGGCTCAGTGGGTTAAAGCCTCTGCCTTCAGTTCAGGTCATGATCTCAGGATCCTGGGATCGAGATCCACATTGGGACATAATGTAACGACAGATATTTTATATGGGAGCCCTTTGGGTACTCTGGTGGATGAATGTTTTTAAATTAGTTTTTCATGGTCATGGGGAGTTAGAGACGAGAAGGGATGTGGGGGAAATTGGAAGGGGAACTGAACCATGAGAGTCTATGGACTCTGAAAACAATCTGAGGGTTTTGAAGGGGTGGGGGGTTTGAAGGTTGGGGTACCAGGTGGTGGGTATCATAGAGGGCACTGCTTGCATGGAGCACTGGGTGTGGTACAAAAGGAATGAATACTGTTATTCTGAAAATAAATAAAAAATAAATTTAAAAAAATATTAGTTTTTCGTAAAGTACAAAAAAAAAAAGAAAAGCGCTCCCATTTATAGCATACACTTTATGGTTCACAAAGCACATGCCAACAATAAAAATAATGATGGGTTACCGTTACACTTCATAGAAAAGGGGGTACAGGGAAATTGAATGAAAGGGAATAACAAAGTAGGTTCATAAGTCAATCTTCCTTGTAAAAAAATTAACCTGAAAGTGCGTTTCTGCCACCTCTCTCCTGTGTGATATGATAAAGAGCGCCCATGATACATAAATTATAGTTCGGGGTTTTGAAAAGCATAATAGCTTTATACCAACACTTGAGCTTTTATTTATTTATTTATTTATTGCTAACAAGATAGCTCGATTTGATATGTGGTTCCTGACAACCAACCTGAGAAATAAGTCCATCTTTATGAGAAGTCAGAAAGAACCACAAACCAAACCTCAAAATAGATTCAAAGAGAAAATACTCTTTAAAAAATTTCCCATCCCGAGGCACTATAGTGGCTCACTGAGTTAAAGCCTCTGCGTTTGGCTCAGGTCATGACCCTAGGGTCCTGGGATTGAGACCCATATCTGGCTCTCTGCTCAGTGGGGAGCCTGCTTCCACCTCTCTCTCTCTCTCTCTGCCAGCACTCTGCCTAATTGTGATCTGTATGTCAAATAAATAAACAAATAAATTCTTTAAAAAAAAATTCCCTTCTTATCAGAAGCAGAACAAACCACTAACAAACTCCCCAGAAAGCTTCATCTAAAAGGTTGTACTTTCTTCAGACACCCAGCAGGACCTTCTTCTCTGGGCCTGGTATTTCTTCAATGGCCTATTCCAGACAATAAGACACTAAACTACTGAGCACCATGGGCCTCAGAACCAGGAAAGAGATGATGAAGAGCACAAAGCATGCCTCTGGTCACCAAGAGGGTATGGAAACCTTTGCTGCTTTTCTGCATTTTCCAAAGCTGAGTTTTTAGCTGAAGGTTGCTCCTTTATGATAAATTGCTGATACCATATAGTAAAAGCTATTATATGATCTTTTACAAACCATTTCCTATCTTTGCATTCTCATGTGCCAAGACAGACATGGATTATTTAAAACCTTGAAGAGAGTGCTATTGCTTTTAAATTGCCTGTAAACTTTCTGTAATAGATTTATGATTGATGATAGATTTAGTTAAAATAGAACTATTTAAAATATTTACTCTCAGTAAACGATTTCAACCTATGCTCATTTAAGTAATTTGGTGCATAATCCCTTTTCTATTAAACCATAGTGCAAGGACCAATGCAGCGTTTCCGAGAGAACCCCAAGCTATTTTTCTAGAATGGCCATATGCGTATATATCAGGGGTCCTGTTTTCACTCCCTTTGTGGAGCACCTACCCAGGAGGTCGTGTAATAATAACCAATGACCAAAAAAACAATAAAATAACCCAAACATCCAGGTCGCAGTGCCATCCCTGCCTGGAGATGAGTAGACTGCTCAAACAGTTCCTGGGCAGGCATCTCAGCCCAGGCCTGTGCTGTGGAAGCTGGTTCCTGGCTTTGGGTGCAATCAGGAAGCCAGCAAACTGACCTGAGATTGCAGCCAGGGTTAACAGGACTGATGATCTTTTCACAGCCAGGCCGCGCATGGACACCCGCTCAAGGAGCCAGGCTAAGGCTGCCCAGCACCAGAGCTGGCAATGCTTGCAGCCCCCGGGGCTTTGCTCCCCGCCCCAGGCGGGCGGGGAGGGTCGAGGGCGGCAGGGAGAAGGGGCTTTGCTAATTGCCAAAGTGGGAAGTGAGCTCCAGGAGGATGTGGCGGAGAGTATGGGAGGAGGTGGAGGGGTTGGCGGAGGAGGGGCGCGCAGCGCTGCAGTGCTGTGCTGAGGCTCAGTGGAGACTGCAGGACCCACAGTCTCGCCACCTTGCGCTCCCGCCTGAGGCCGCGGGGTCCTGCTCCTGCTGCCTGCTGCCCCTCCCCGCCCCAAGGCTTCACCAGATCACCCTCTGCGCACAGGTAAAGTGACACCCCGCCGCGCCAGCACCTGGACCAGAAAGCGCGGGATGGGGACGCGACATGGGGGCGAGGAGGGGGGTTGTCGAGGCCCAGCATCCCGCGAACCCCAGGGCACCGGGACCACCCCGGACGTTGCCCCGAACCGGGGTCCGCATGGGGTCGGGCTGGGGACAGCGCCTTGCGAGGTGCACCCCGCCAGCGGGCGCACTAGCCCCCATGGTTCTGCGCCCCACACGCACCTGCTGAGGACCCCCTTCCCTCCCCCGCCGTGGCCCAGCTGCTTTTGTTCTGGACTTGGGATCCCAGGTGGAAACTAGTCCCTCAGACCTCCCTGGCAGCAAGGAGGGCAGGGAGGGATTCTTGGTTTGCTGCCCTGGCTCCTCCTCTCTCCCCATTCACATGCCTTCTGGCTTCCCTTTCCTCTCCTCATTGTCAGTTTTCTTAAATGGTTTTCTTCTGCATGTTGACCCGAAGAGCTATTTCATGAATGAATATACACGAAACTGAGTCGGAGCCCACCTGTGAGAGCCCACCTGTAGAGGCCTTTCATTAGAATGGTCTCTGGTTCTAGCCTCAGTTCAGAATACTGCATGTACCTGAGGACCGAGTCCAGATGTTTCTTTCATCTCTGACTTGAATTTGAAATCCTCCTCAGACTTCAGCTTCCAGGATTTCTCCAGTCCTTGCTCTCCCACTGTCTTGGTGGGGATCCGCCATGAGTGTTGAACACAGGAATGAATGAATGATATATACCCCAGATCGCTGGGGCTTTGTCTTGTTTTGCTGAGGTTGGAAAGGCTTGGGAGAGACCCCCTGTATGCAGATACAGAGCTGCATGCAATTGCTTAGATAAACGTGTTCCCCACTTAAATGCTTGGGCACTGAACATTTCGCCCTTAACCTGTGGCTTGAGCAGTTAGGAGGAGACAATGTGGAGGTGAATCAGAGGATGGCTGAATCCACATGGTGGTGGTCTGGGTTTGGGAGATTTTCCTGGAGATTCAAATGAAAGATCTAAATTCTTCCAGTGGGGAGTGGTAAACATTTTATCGATGGGAGATGGAAAATAAATGGTCTGGTTAACCTTTCCCTCCCCCTCAAAACCCATTATTGGAAAAAACAAAAAGGGAATTGAAGGGAGAAATCCTCCCACTCCCATCCCCACTCACCTCCATAGCCACCTCCTCTTCCAAGAACCTAACAGACAAGTTGCCAAGAAGTGTTAGGTATGAGCAGTGGTCTCAGATCTCATTCAAGGATCATTGTGAAAGGCATTCAAAGAGATTTTCGGTGCACAGGGATCCAATTAAGGGGGACAAGTTAAGGTTTGCCTGGTCCCCTAAAAATTAATGGCACTAGAGAAGAAGAGCTTTGGGAACTATAGCTTAATGGATACAATGTGTAAAAAGCTTCAGTGAGTCATGGTGGGAAGAGGCCATGAGGGCAGCAAATACAGTCTTAGATGATGTTATTAATAGCACTACAGGCTCTAGATTTCCTGTGGTGGTGTTCTTGGCAAGACCAGCCTCGCCAAAGTGGATACTCACAACCAGGAACGGAGGGTCTTGGAGATCCCAGCACGTGAGGTATGATGAGAGGGTAAAATGATAGGAGGTGTCCTTTGGAAGGACTGTCTCCTTGACTTTAAAAGGGAGAACCCAAATCTGTAGGTGAAATCTTTTTGGCTACAAAGGGGGCCGAGGCCTCCTAAGGTCAAGGTCTCCTCGTCACTTGCAAAGATGTCGAAGAACATATTCAGACATTTCAAAGATGTCCTCATGTCCATCGGTTCCCACTCTGGAATTCTATCAATAAGGTGAGAGATCCTCTAGTTGAAAAAAATATCTAAAAAGACTTCCCTTTCTCATTAATTTCTGTAACCTCCAAGACAATCCCACCTCCCCCTTCCAGCTCTGTAATGAAGCCACAGCTGGTGCCAATTTGTGGAACTCCTTAAAGGCTATTCTCCCTTATATACCCCTGGACCAAGTTCCCATGTTCTCTCACCTGATTTCCTGCACTCACCTCCCACCTGGTGTGTTCACACCTGCAAGTGCCTTTTACCAACCCCTTTGCCAAAAGGCAGCCAGAGTGACCTTTCAAAGACCTATCAGTTCCTGGCATCTGTCTCCATAGAAATCTGCACTGATCTTCTAACAAATTCTCCGTCCTCCAAAGGCACCCATAATCCTCCCATCAGTCTCTTCATACCCCTCCAACTGACTGATGCCTGTTCTGCCCCATCTCTCTGCCCGTCAACCACACTGCCTCCCTCTTCCTGTGGAGACCCCTCATGGCGCCTGCCTCCAAGCAGAGGTGATTCCCATTGATGGGAAGACCCTCTCATCTCCCCCATCTCCCCATTCCAGTTACTCCCACTTATTCGTGAGCTCACAAGCCCCATGGTACACACTCTCCATGCAGCCTGCTCTCTCTTTTCTAGCACTGGCCTCCGTTTCTAGCTGTGTTTGTGTCATGGATGTCCCTCCCCAGCCAGCCTCCAAGCTCTCCTTCCCTTTAGCTCCAACACCTGACACAGTGCCTGGCAAGTAGTAAGCCATGGCTAGCTTCTAAGAGCCGCACTGAGGGACTGAAAGCATTTATAAATGTCACCACGTAGGCTCCAAACTGTAGGCAGAAAAAGCTTTGCCTGGATCGACATTTTAGAGACGTATTCGTCAAGTTGGATGTGTTCACTGAATTTACCTTGTAAAATTAAAAAAAATAAAAAGGACCTCTGTATCGCTTCGCATCTAACGAAGGCACATGTATACTATTAGACCACGTTATGAGCTTAATGGAAGGAGACAAGATGTTTTAGCTAAGAAAATGTATAAGACTGTTGAGGTCAAGTGGGAGGAAACAGTCCGTTTGTTGGAGCATTGCTATCTTACTCTATCACAGCCACTCATAAAAATCTGACACGGGGTGAGTCAGAATTGTCTGTCAGAGATGAGTTCAATCTGGCTCATGTTCCTACAGACATGAAAGCCAGGAACGAAGAAGGAGGCTTTGAAAGCCTGGGTTGAGGAGGCAGTGTGGTTCACTGCGATGAGCTAAGTGCCCAGGGCCACTGGAAGACATGCGGGCCTGTGTCCTTCCTTTGTTCTGGGGTACCTCTTGCAACATGTGGTGAGGCTGGTGGCTGGGAGCAGCTCAGGACAGGACCCAGTGGCATCTTACCTCTCCCAACCTCCTGTGGGCTCCAGTGGGCTCCAGTATGTCCCAGGGGATAGCCTGCCTTCCTTGAAAAGCCCAGTAGCACTGGGAGCAGAAACTGGGACCAAAGAGTGAGCACCCTGTTTGACAAGCTGGACCAGCCACCTCTTCTTCAGATGCAGGGGGAGCCCTGGCATGCTGACTCCTCCCTGCTCCCTTTCCCCTTTCCTCTATTCCTCCCTCTTTCCTTCCCCTCTCTCCTTCCCTCGTGGTGCCCTTTCCCAATGCCCACTTCATCCCTTTTCCTTTCTACATGCCTGTCTTCTAGAGTTTCTTCTCTTTCCTCCCCATTACTTCCCTTCATCTGAATCTCCTCTTTGGTCCCTTTGTCCCAGCTCTCTGCTCCTCCTCCCCTTCCCTGGCCCCTGTTCAGCTCCATCCTGAATGCAGGCAGAGCTGGACTAACATGCTCACTTGCTAGCTCAGCCACCCTCCAGAGAAGTCACTCTTAGGTGACCACCTTCCTGACCCCCTGGTCCCTTCTCCACTTGTTCAGATATTGCTCTGAAGTCTGAGGAGGACAGAGCGGGGCTGCCACAGAAGCAGGCCAGAGGAGAAACCAAACCATGTGTCCACACTGTCCCCCAGCACTGCTGCTCTGAGAGCTTTCAGAGTCCTCAACAGGGTTAGGATTTAGGGGCTTCTTCAGAACCGGGAGTGAAAACAACCATAGGTCAAAAGAAAAGCTATGGCCCCCACACAAAAATAGTAATCACAAATGAAAACTATGTTAACTCTGAAGTCCCAAAGTTGAAGAATTGCCTTGAATCTGTCACTAGAACGCACCCAAGGCCTCACTCTCTGGGTTCTCGGTGCCCTGGGAATGGCAGGAGGCTCTGACAGGCGCAAGGGGGTGCCAAACAATGGGGGCTAGCCCGCCCGCTGGCGGGGAAGGGTACCTCCTGTGGCGCTGTTCCCGGCCCTACCCCATGCGGACTGGGTGCGGCGGGGCGTCCTGCATGCTCCCGGTGCCCTGGTGTTGGCAGGAGGCTGTGCCCAGCCCCCCCACCCCCCCACCCCGCTCCTGGCCCGCGTTTTCTGCTTCAGGTGAGGGCGAGTCGCGGTGTCACTTTACCTGTGAGCATAGGGTCCTCCTAAGAAGCCATGGGGCGGGGAGGGGCAGCAGGCGGCGGGAACGGGACACCGCGTCCTAGGGGGCTAGGCTGGAGCGCAGGAGCGCAGGGGCAGCGAGTACGGTGGGTCCTGCAGTCCCGCTGCGCGCCCCTCCTCCGCCAGCCCCTCCACCTCATCCCAGACCTCCACCTCCGCGGCGTCCTCCGCGAGCTCACTTCCCTCCTTGGCAATTAGCAAAGCCCTTCTCGAGGCAGCCCCAGACCCGCCTCCGCCCCCCTCCCTCCTGAGTCCTCTGCGAACTCACTTCCAGCTTTGGAAATTAGCAAAGCCCCTTCTCTGAACCAGCCCCGCCCCCTCCCTCCTGAGGCCCAGGCCCAGGCTGGGGTGGGGCTAAGCCCTGGCATGCTGCCAGCATTGCCAGCACCGGCGCTGGGCAGGCTCCTAGCCTGGCTCCCTGAGCGGGTGTCCATGCGCAGCATGTCTGCGAAAAGATCATCAGTCCTAAACACCGGCTGCACTCTTGGGTCAGTTTGCTGGCATCCAGATTGCGCCCAAAGCCAGGAACCAGTTTCCCCAGCACAGGCCTGGGCTGAGATGCCTGCCCAGGATCTGTCTGAGCAGTCTCCTTGACTCCAGGCAAGGATGGCACGTCGACCTGGATTTCCGGGTTTTTTGTTTGTTTTTTTGGTCATTGGTTATTACATGACCTCCAGGGTAGGTGCTCCACAAAGGGAGTGAAAACAGGACGCCATATATAAGCATACAGCCTTTCTAGAAAAATAGCTTGGGGTTCTCTCAGAAACGCTGCATTGGTCCTTGCACTATGGTTTAATAGAAAAGGGATTATGCACCAAGTTACTTAAATGAGCATAGGTTGAAATCGTTTACTGAGAGTAAATATTTTAAATAGTTATATTTTAACTAAATCTATCATCAATCATAAATCTATTACACGAAGGTTACTGGCAATTTAAAGGCAAGAGCACTCTCTTCAGGGTTTTAAATAATCCCTGTCTGTCTTGGCACATGAGAATGCAAAGATAGGAAATGGTTTGTAAAAGATCATATAATAGCTTTTAGTAATTCTATTTATTTGACACACAGAGATCACAAGTAGGCAGAGAGGCAGGCAGAGAGAAAGATGGGGAAGCAGGCTCCCCGCCAAGCAGAGAGCCTGATGAAGGGCTCGATCCCAGGACCCTGAGATCATGACCTAGCCCAAGGCAGAGGCTTAACACGCGGAGCCACCCAGACGCCCCCAGATGAAATACATTTCTGACTTGGAAACTTCAGATAGAATTTTTAGTCCATGATGACAACTGAAGAAAATGTGTCATCCCTAAACCTAACCTTTACCCCTAACAACGATGAAATATAAGCTGACTTTAAAGCCCAAACTAGAACCCTGAATCCCAAACCTGGAATGGAACCCAAAGCCTGTACCTGAGCCCTGGATCCAAGCCCTGAACCACAAACCCAAACCCTAAACCAGACCTCCAAGTCATGAACCCTGAACCCAAATCTCAGCATGAAGCCAAACCCCAAATTTGACCTTGAACTTTATCCCATAAGCCCTGAGTCTTAAAGCCTAAATCATAAACTTAAAGCCCTAAACTATAACTCTGTTCCCTTGTCCTTCACTCTAAATCCTCACCCTAACACTAAACCCAAAGCCTGATCTAGAACTCTGACTAAAACCTGAACCTGAACCCAAATTCAAACCCTTCACCAGACTTTGCTTATGCACTTGCCATTGATGGATATTTGCAGTTTCTACCTTGTGATTCTTGTGAACATTGTTTGGGTTGGGGGCTAGGGATAGGGTCTTGGATTAGGGTAGGGTCCAGGCTTGAGACCAAGTTGAGGTCAGAGTGTGGGTCTACATCAGAGCCATGTTCAGTGCCACTGTTTGGGTCAAGGACTGTTGTAATTCCACATTGTTTCCAATTCATTGTTCCTTAGCTATTTGGGGGGAAGTTGGGGGGTATTGGGCTCCATGCAGCTTGAATTTCCTGAATGAAATGGCGTCAGCTGGACCCCAGGAAGGAGCAGGACCCTCCACTGAAGGGTGAGCTCCCACAGTCCTGCACTGCCTTCCACCGCCTGCAGAGGGCGCCAGAACCCAGCTCCCGCCCTGAGCCCAGGCTGCACAGCCACAGCTGGGACCTGAGCCAGGCTCTTCAGGACCCACTGTGGCGACTTCTGGAGAATGTGGGGCGCATCCCACCCTGACAGGACAAGCTGAGGAGGGTGTGGCTCTGCATCCACACTGACCGGACCCGTTGTGGAGGACGCGCCCACACTGGCAGCAGTCCAACCTCCTAAGGACCAGATGCTGGAGGAGGTGACGAGAAGCCGCCTGAGTGGACTGTCAAGGGGTTAGTGGTCTCAGGACCCCACAGAGAAAGGGCGCCCTGTGTAGACACTGGGGATTCCGTCGTTTTGTGTGAGGAGACGTGGCCTCCTGCTGTGCTGTGCGTGGGGCTGTGGGGTCCCCCCTTTCTGGGCTCGGGTGCTCCTTGGTCCTCGTCTGTGTTTGTGTGCTCGCGGATTCGGTTCCTGGGGCTCCTCAGATGGTCTGCAGTCAGGGAGCGTCCGCCTGCTTCGGTGCTTGTGCTCCCCCCACCTCAGCCCTGCGGGGTCCTTCCCGTGTCCACACACACTCCAGGCTTGCGCCGAGTCCGGAAATTCGGGAGCCAGAGTGAGGACTCTGTAGACGGTTTTGGGGAGAGTAGGTATTTTCCCAGTGTGGGTTCTTCCCTGAGCACAGTGCCTCCCCATCTCCGTGTGTCCCCCTCCCTGTCTGTCCTCATTGTTGAAGGGCTGTCAGAGGACAGGTCTGTCACCTTCCTGGTTCAGGGGCCTCCCGGATATCTTGCTGTCTTGGATGCAGGTGTAAATGAGATCATTCTCCGTAGTCTCTTTCTGATGGTTCCTTCGGAGCACGTAGGAGTGCCACTAATTTGTGCATATTGATTTTGTTCCTTGCAAGTTCTTGAATTTATTAGTTCGATTGGCCTTAAACTCAATCTGCCAGTTATTTGACCAGCAGCATGGGTTTATTTGGGAAGAGCAGAGAATGGCAATCTGGGCTGAGCAAGCTTCGGTCCCATCACAGGCAAGTGCGAGAAACAAAGGAGAAGAACATTATTTCATGGAGGAGGAAGAAGTTGGGAAGGGTGCTTGAAGGAAAGTCCCTTGGAGAAAGGCAGGGTGATGGAGAATTCTCACCAGCTGAGCTGCAAAGCTCCTACAAAAAGTCAGGAGATGAACCTCCAGCTTCCCCTGTGGGGCCTGGAATTGGTGAGTCTCTCCTGTGGGGGATTGCAATGTGGGGTCTGTAATGGGCACTGAGCACCAGGCGCCCTTCCAGCCTCCCCTTCTGACATCCCCAGTCCACTTTACTGGGGCTTCCCTTTCTGCTTTTGCACAGTTCTAACCAGCTTGTGGTGGATCGTTGTGGAAAACTGAAATTCCAAATCCACTGCTTCTACTGCACCTGAGATACAGGGGCCCATGATTTAATCCTCCCACGAGTCTCTTGCTAACATGTGTCCTCTCCATGTTGGGTGACCTGGATATGGGAGGGCTTGGCCTAAATCCCAAAGTCCGATGTTCTCTCTGCTTCCGTGTCGTCGTGCTAACATGGATTTTTGGAAGAGTCATTTCCTCTGCGGTGATTTCAAAGTGCAGTCAGCTTGTTATAGCAGCATAAATACATGCTGTCTCCACACTCAGATTCCCCAGCGGTCATTTCTTTACCACGTTTGCCACTTCACACGGGATGCTTCAGTGTGTGAAACCACACCAGGACAATGTCCTGCAGAACTACCACATAATCTGAAATGAGGAGAACATTACAAACCCATCGAAGGGTTAGTGTTAGGGACCAGGGACATGGCAGGACTGACCTGAAGACTCTATAGAGTGCTGTCTGGGTGGCTGAGTTGACAGTATAGGTGAGGGTGAGTGTCTGGCTCTGGCTTTGTGTCCAGGAGTCAGCTCTGTGTGGGTGTGTCCTCAGCTGGGCATGCAAATTTCTGCCCCTCTGAATCCTTTCCGGAGTGCCAAATGGCACAGTTTCCTTCTGGGCGGCAGGCTGAGTCCTCTGGGATTGCCCAGGTGTCCCCAAATTGTAGGGCACCTAGTGCAATGCCTTTGGGGTCAGAATCCTGAGAACCAAACCAAAGGTTATGGTTAGGGCCCACCACATGGCAGGCCCGATCTGCCAGAACTCTGTCCATCTTTCTAGGGGAGGGGGCAGTCGAGGGATTTGTTCAGGGTGAGTGTCAAGCTCCAGGTTTGCATCCAGGGGCCTGCTGAATATGGGGGTGTCCAGAGGTAGGAATGCAGATTTCAGTTCCTCTGAATCCTTTCTGGAGTTCCAAATGGCATGGTTCCTTTCAGGGTGGCAGGGTGAGTCCTCTGGTGTTCCTCACTGTCCCCAATCTCTGAGGCTTTGGAGCCAGGCCGTCGGGGACAGACCTCTCAGGACAGAATCTAGGCTTAAGAGTTTGTGCCTATGGGCATGGCTGCACTGATCTGAAAGCACTGTGGTGAGGATCACAGGGGTCTGAGTTGAGAGCATGGTTCAGGATCAGTATCAAGGTCTGGGTTTGTGTCCAGGGGACCGCTGAATGTGGGGGTGGTCTCAGATGTCCAAGACGATTTCCCCTACTCTGAATCCTTTCCAGCATTCCAAATAGCCTGGTTTCCTTCTGGGTGGCAAGCTGAAATCTCTGGGATTTCTCAGGTCTTCCCCTTGCCCTTGCAAGGGCAAGATACTTTTCACAGTAAAAGAATTCACCAGATGAGCTGAACAGCAGAAAAGAGACAGCTCAGGAGTTAATCAGTGAACAGGAATATCATGCCAAAAACTTCTTTGAGAACACACCACAGAGCAAGGGAAGATAGGAGAGAAAGCTGAGATGTAAAGGACAAACCCTCCAACTTTCCAACATCATTCCCTACTTGTTTATTTCCATTGCTGTCAGCTCCTTCCCAGTCAAAAATAAGTCACCTGAGCCAGCTTTTTTTTCTTCCTGAGTTTGGGTCACTGCAAAGCCCACCAGAGGGGCCAAGGGCACCCCTGTACCTGCTGAGCTGAGCCCATTGGTACCCCAACAGTGAGAAGGTACCAGCCTGTCCCCCTGGTGCTCCATGGTCTGTGGCAGTCCTTCCTTCTGGACCCTGCTTTGCTGCTCTTCCTTCCCTAACCCTGGTCTCAAAGTAGGGATTGATTCTGGAGGAGGAACTCAGGGAGATGAGGCTCACGAGGGTATCCCTGCCTGGAATCTCTGTGTGAGGAGTGCACAGCCAACAGATTTTGCCCAGGGACTTGCAAAATGCAGAGAGGTAGATTTCTTTTCTCTCTTTCTCTCTCTATCTAGCCTCATACTAAGCAGGAGTTCTTAGAACTTTCTTCAGTGACTTCTAGGTGTAGCTTGGCCACTATTTCCACAGAAAGGCCACTTGAGCATGATCAAACACACGTATAAGCAATTACATTAAAAAAAAAAAAAAGCTAAAGCACACAGACCTTTCACAGCAGCACAGGACGCTCAAGGGACCAGAGTCCCTAACTTGGGCAATAGTGGTAGAGGCCGGGTTCTGCCACACAGGTCCCTAGACCTTTGGCAGTTTCCACGATTGCAAATCCAGACATGCAGAATCCTGAGGGACAACCTACTAACTGCAAAAGAGCAAAAATTCATCAGGATTCAGAGAGTGGAAATCCATTTGTACTGGAAAAGAAAGAAGTAGGCTTGCTGTGAATCCAGCAGGGAAGACAGGCATAGATAAAGGCTGGTGTATGGTCACGGAAACTATTGTTTCTCAAGGGCCCTGCTGTCTCTGTAAAATGCTGTGAGGACTGTCTCTTGGGGAACTCCTGCTTTCCTACCAGTGATGCCCCCAGATTCTGCTTTGCTAGTCCCATGGATTCCTGGGGATACCCAGTTGATAAGCTACGCTGTCCTCATGACAACACTTGCTAATGGACTGAATGTTTGTGTCTTGTCCCAATTCAGATGTTGAAGTGCTGACCCTCAAGGAGTGCCATCAGGAGGTATGGGCTTTGAGAGGTGATGAGGTCATGAGATTGGAACACTTGTGAATGAGATAAAAGCACTTCTGAGAAAAGACTTGAGAGATTGTTCTGCCAGCTGTCATCCGTGCAAGTCTACAACAGAAATATGGGCATCTATAAATAATCAAGCAGTATCTTGCTAGATATCAGATCTCCCAGGATCTTGCTTTTGGACTTCTCAGTCTCTAGAACTGCAAGGAATAGTACATGTTTTGCTGTTTCAGCCACCCAGTCTGTCATCATTTCTTGCAGCAACTTGAACTGAATAACGCAGAGCCCAAGTCCTGGTTAATCCCTGCTTCTACTCATTTCCCCTCAGAAAGAGCTTCTAATCCAGAACTGACCTCTGCTTTCCATACATGTGATTCAGACTCCTTCTGTGAGAGCCCAGATTTGTAAAAGACTCCTCCCTCATGGCAACCAGCATTCTGTGACTCCTGAGGAATGTCCTCCCTGACTGTATTGAGTCAATCAATCTGATTTTGATTCTGGAGTCCCAGGATCAAGGACTGCATCAGGCTCCCAGCCTCATAGGGAGTCCGCTTCTCCCTCTGACCTTCTCACCTCTCATGCTCTCTCTCTCTCTCTCTCTCTCTCTCTCTCTCTCTCTCAAATAAATAAATAAAAATCTTTTAAAAATCTGATTTTAACAGACCATAAGCTTGTTCTTGCTGGTCTTTGGAAGATTAGGCATTAGCCCTTCGGAGAAAGTTCTGAATGGCTGCTTCATGAAGGGGTGAACTGTGTCCCCAAAGTCTCTTTTTGCTGCCTTCTAATCACAGGTGCTGAGACAAATCCTCCCAGGTGCTGGTTTTTCAATGCACTTAATGCTTTGGCTTTGAAGTTCCTCACTTGACAGTTCTGCTTTAATCAGTTTGTGACAAAACAGCCAATTGGTGGTGGATGCAAAGTGCACTGATAAAGTTAATATCAGGGAACAATTTTTTGAGTGTCAAGCATGTGCACGTGTGTGCACACACATATCCATGTGCTAAGCATTATGGTAAATGTCTGACAAGAACTAAAACATCAAAAAGTCAGGATACCCCATTAGCTGATATTTTTATTATTCCTACATCCTAAACTATGAAAAACAGGGTCAGAGAATAAGAAGTGGCAAAAAGAATCAAGATTTGAGGCAGTTCGATTTCACAGCCAGCCTTGATCAATAGGCGTGTACACCTGTGTCTAGTTTCAGCTCTGTGTAACCTTGCCATAACCTTGGATAAAGCATTCATCTCTCAAGTTCAGGTTCTTGGTCCAAAGAGGGAAGGGGCACAGGTTGAGTACCTCCAGTGGGACTTCCTGGCAGGCTAGTTCATCCAAGCATTCCTGTTTCAGTTTGAGTAATTGAATCCAGTCTTTGTTTTACTGAAGGCCAAGCTTGTCCAGTGTGTCCATGCCACCAGCCAACAGCATTTGTCCATGCCATGTAACAACTGAGCAACATTCATAGGAATGGGGGGAGGAAAAGATGTCCACAGGTGTTGACAGATGTTCTGCATGGAGGAACAGGAGCTGGGGCCATCACCTGCTGTTTCTAGTGGCCTTCTCTGTCGAGTTAAAATAAATGGCAATTATTTGCAACGACAGGGATGAAAGTAGAGGGTATTATGCCAAGCGAAATAAGTCAGTCAGAGAAAGACAATTATCATATGATCTCACTCATATGTGGAGTTTAAGAAACAAACCAGAATCATAGGGGAGTAAAGGAAAAAAATTAAACAAGATGAAGTCAAAAGGGGAGACAAACCAGAAGAGACTTTAAAAAAAAAAGATTTTTATTTACTTATTTGACAAACTGAGATCACAAGTAGGCAGAGAGGCAGGAAGAGAGAGAGAGGAGGATGCAGACTCCCCAGGGAGCAGAGCGCCTGATGTGGGGCTCAATCCCAGGACCCTGAGATCATAACCTGAGTTGAAGGCAGAGGCTTTAACCCACTGAGCCAGCCAGGTACCCCTCAGAGGATACTCTTAATCACAGTAAACAAACTGAGGGTTCTTGGAGGGGAGGGGGATGGGTGGATGGGGTAACTGGGTGATGGACATTAAGGAAAGCATGTGATACAGTGAGCACTGGATGTTATAAAAGACTGATGAATCACTAACCTGTATGTCTGAAACTAGTATTATATGTTAATTAATTGTATTTAGATTAAAATTTTCTTTAAAAATAATTTTAAAATATAATAAGTAACAATCAAATAATGATCAGAGTTATCCGGCAGGGAGTATCAGATCTAGATGTCAGTTAAATTTAAGGGGCTTGCCGAAGTTTAGGAGAGTCATGCTAGGTCATTTTCCTGTGTGGGGAAGTCTTCAGGGGAAGTTCCAAAGACAAAGATTATTAATATTTCTTCTTACCCCATTCCTCCTAGAGCCAAAGATGTTTCCTCCACTCACCCACTGGCGCTGTATGTAGGTGTTGCTTTCTCTCTACCAATCAAAAAATCAGTGAGTAACTATAACTTCACCTTTTCCAATATCCCCCTACCCCCGACCTTTTGTCTTTAATGGCCATGGGCACCAGGGACAAAGACATTTTTAAAAACTTACAGAGATCTATTATGCTCTACTACCTTGGCCCACATGGGCCACTGCAAAGGGATTCTGTGAACCGTGTACTCAGATGAATGGTCATTATCTTCAAAAAGGCAGGAGCAGTGATAGACACAGGAACCAAAAAAGCAAGAGTTAATGGACCATCAGAATAATGGAGTACCAAAACTTTTTTTGTCTTTGGATTGAATCCTCAAGTTCCAGTGTCTCAACAGAATTTTCATTTTGGTCTCATCTGCCTCACTTGTCCACCCCTGGGCCAGTGGGCAGTTATACCGAGAACCCGAAATTTTCCCTAGAAGAGAGAAAGAGTATTTGTCAGGTAAACCAAGGAAATGTCCATTATAGGAATTTAGGCCTTTTGTCATGGTACTCCATTAGCACCCTCCTGACTGTTAAAGAAAAAAAAAATTGTGACACCCATTAAAGAGAGTAAGGAAGATTTTATTCAAGGGATGCTACTACGATGGGATTTTATTTTATAGTATGGGAGAGAAATCTGGCTCAGCTCAGACAAATGGAGATTTACAGCTAAAGAGCATGGTGGGGATCACTGAATGTAAAATTCAGATGGAACATCAAGGGTAAGGATGAAGGGATTCTGGCTAAACCATCTGGACAGTAATATTGTTGAAGGAAGGCTAGGGTCATAAACTATTGAGATCAGGGGATAAGGAATTTTTTAAAAGTCTTATAAATACATTTTAGAGAGAGGGAGCAGGGGCAGGGGTAGAGGGAGAGGGAAAGAGAATTTTAATCAGACTCTTCACTGAGCATAGAGCCTGAGGTGAGGCTTAATCTCAGGACCGTGAGATCATGACCAGAGCAGAAACCAAGAGTCAAACGTTCAACCAGCTGCACCAACCAGGTGCCCTGGGAATAAGGGATTTGATCAGATATTAAGTGTTATAGATACTGAAGCACCTGGGTGGCTTAGTTGGTTAAATCTCTGGCTTTGGCTTAGGTCATGATCTGATCCCATCATCAAGCCTGGCATTGTCTTGCTGCTCAGTGGGGAGTCTGGTTCTCTCTCTCCCTCTGCTATTCCCCCTGCTCAGGCTCTCTCTCTGTCAAAAAAAAAAAAAATCTTAAAAAAAAAAGTGGTAAGATACCAGGGGTGAGAGATAAGCAATTTGATCAAATATCAAGGGTAGGATAGGAGATTGCTGAAAAATTGACTTAGCAGATTACTTGCTAAAACTTGGCTTAGTTTGCAGAGCCTGAAGTCAAGGCTGCACAGAAAGAGGACTCAGAGGAACTTGACTCCAGTCTGGTCAAGGAGAAAATCTTCATCATCCATGACCATTGTATTTTCTGCAGTCACACATTTTACTTATTTTTTATCAGACTTTCAGTGAACGAGAAACATGAACACAGCAGCAATAATATAACAAATGTAAGCGCTCTAGCAGAGACAAAGGCAGTATAGGAATCCACCTCATCAGATTTAGAATATGCATGACTCCATGACTGAATTACTACCACTGCTTGACTGTTGAGATTAAGATGTAGTACAAAGGATCAGAGGGAAGGGAGGGAAATCTGAATGGGAGTCATCAGAAAGGGAGACAAACCATGAGGCACCTTTAACTATAGGAAACAAACTGAGAGTTGCTGGGGGGAGGTGAGTTGGAGACATGGAGTAACTGGGTGATAGGCATTAAGGAGGACACGTGATGTGATGAGAACCAAGGGTTATCCACAACTGATGAGTTACTAAATTCTCTGAAACCAATGATGTACTATCTAATGGCTAATTGAATTTAAATATCTAAAAAAGGCACTTAAAAAAAAAGATGTAGCATAACTCATAATATCCTTTGAGTGGAAGAATGTGCGGACTTTCCACACCTCTGCTGTCCAAGTCCCATGGCTAGTAGCCACATGTGGCAATGACCACTTAAAAGGTGGCCATTTCAAATGGAGAAATGCTGTAAAAGCAGAATAAACACTGGCTTTCAAAGACATATTGTAACCAAACGTCAGAGAGTATTGCCAAACTCCCATCACAAACATCGCATGACTTCTACAGCTAATGAGAGTGGGACCCAAGATGAGAGAGGTCAACCTGAAAGTCCATGATGTCAGAAAGAACATGGGGAAGAAAGAGTCACAATCCTGGAGTGGATGGGCTGAGGACTGTCAGAATGCCTTTTTGTGTGTGTGTGTGTGTGTGTGTGTGTGTGTGTGTGTGTGTGTGTGTGATTCTGTATATGGACAAGGAGAATTCACTGGAGATGACATTTCAAGGGAAAATTATGAAAACGCATATAGACCCACAGCCATAGTTTAATTATGTTTGAAATATATTCAGAACTACTCCAGTCAGTAAATTGCATATTTTCACATTTAGCTTCTCAATTTTCTCTTCGGCACCTCCCATTCTTGAAATCCCAACACAAATCCCATCTCTTGCCTAACACCATAAACTACCTCACTATCAAAGGTTACAGTTCATTCATTCATTTGATTCATTCAAAGCAACCTAATCTTGAGTGATGTCTTAGGCGCTCTTCTAGGGACTGGTGACACGGTGAACAAAATAGGTAAAAATCTCACTTTCATGGAGCCTATCTGGTATTTAGGGGAAAATCTTTCCTTATCAACATGAAAAGACTTATTATGGATGCTGCTTAGAATTTAAGTTTTTTTTTTTCTTGACAGTATCTCAGGTGATCATCTTTGAGGTGATATCCTGAAAATACCTTTGGGGGGTACTGACTCGACTTTCTGAGTCAGACACTTTCCTACAGACAGGGGTCACAGAAAAGTGACAACTGTCACTCTTGCAGTAAGAACAGGGATCACAATGCTTGAAACAGATATGCTGCTCAGCTGTCAGAAAGTCCACAAGGCTCCAAATGTGTGTGGCCAACTAATGGAACCTGTAACTTAGAGGTTATCATCCTGAGAGCAATGGGAAATCCCTCTAGTTAAGGACTCTCCTTGACGGAAGCTTGACCATGGCCTTGGTTTACTCACTATGATGTTTAGGTAATTATACACATTAAGAAAAGTGCACAAGGCACTTACATTTCCATGATACCATCAAAGATATTGTTGTTTTATTAAAATGTTACATCTAGAGCTGTAACGTATAGAGTAGTTAAGTCAATCACTATGTGGTACAGGTGAGACTATTGTAACAGCCATACTTCCATAAAAAAGAAAAATTTTTTGTGGTTTCTGATCTAGGAATCAGCCAGTGAATAATTCTATATCAGTGTCCAGTTACCGGGCTAAACATGTAATCTATTTATATTTCTGAGGGTTAGCTGAATTGTGATCACTGAGCCAGCTGTGTTCTAGTAACTACTCATTTACCCAACATAACAGATATAAGAAGGTAAAAGGCTTCTAAGGAGACTGGTTACTTATATTTTGAACCACATTGTGCAGGTATAACTTGCAACTTGTGCTTAGTGGTAAGATTTCTGATATTTACTTCCTCCTTCCTTTGGCAAGTCAAGTTAGTTAAAAAGTAATTAGAGTTGAGTCCATTGTTTTTCTTAAATGTTTACAGAGATATAGAACTCTCAAGTTTCTTTACTAGACAGGATTAGATCACATTAGTGATAAAGATCAGAATGATTTACATTGCTAAAACGAGAACTTCCTGTCAGTTTGGAGAAAGCTCATTTTTATAACCAACATATTGCCTGGGCTAGAGATTAATGAGTGCTATGGGTGGGGTGATGAAAGTGATATATTCAATGACCTGTGGAATTTGTTCTGTAATTTCCCCACTCCTCTGGTCAGCAGAGCGTCTTCTTCAGTACCCAGCACTGCCCATAACTGCATTCAGAAAATCACTCTCCAAAAATGCTTATTTGTTTTGCCTTTTTTATAATTTTTTAAAACATTTGATTTATTTACTTGTCAGAGAGAGAGAATTAGATCACCAGCAGGGGGAGCAGAAGAGGGATGGGGAGAAGCAAGCTTCCTGCTTGGTGGGATTGCACAAGGGCTGAAGAAGACAGAATGGGAAGGGGACAAGGAGAATAGTGGGTTTCAGATTCTTGGGAACAGAGCCCACATCTATTTCTATGTTTATCTCACTGCTCTAAACCCAGGTCACAGCACAGTGCCTGCAGCAGAGTCATGGAAGTGCTCCAGAACTGATAACTATTGCTATTTATACTACTAAAATTCCTCCACAAAGGGCCAAGTGTCATAGCTTCTCCCAGTTCCCCACACTGAACGCAATGAAGAATCAAACTATCGGGTTAAGGATGGCGAGGGGCATTTAACAGGACCGAGATCACAGGAGCCATATTGTATTGCAGGACCAGGGGTCTTACCAGTGACTAGGTATTCACTCCTCTTGAGAGGCTAGCTCCTTGGATCTCCCTCTTCAATCCTCTGAACCCATGTCTGGCATCAGAAACAAAAGTAAACATAACGTATCGCCCTCGTTGATTTTTTACTATTATTTGTTACAGAGGAAGAGAGAGATCACAAGCAAGGGGAGCAGCAGGCAGAGGGAAGGCAGGCCCCCCACAAGAGCCTGGTATGGGATCCAATCCCAGGACCCTGGGATCATGACCTGAACCAAAGGTAGATGCTTAACTGAGTAAGCTACCCAGGTGTCCCTTATTGTCCTTCTTTAAAATTTAATGTATTCTCTCTCCCTGTCTCTTTGTCCCCACTCTGTCACTCATACTCACACAATCACAGAGTCACAGACAATAGCAAGGAATTTCCCATTCTAATTCGCTAAGGCACTATGAGCTTAAGCTCAACAGAATCACTTTGCCAGCTGCTGCTCTACCGTGCCCTGATCCTTTCTCTATCCCCAAGCTCGATCTGTAACTCAAGTGTCTTGGTGGTGGCTCTTTCTGCCCTCCCTCCACAAGGCTGTCATCAGCACACTCTTCCCCGTGGCTCCACTCCCCGGAACTGGCTGCCTTTGGTCTACGGGTATGCACCCTCCTAGAGCTTTTCCACTCTCCCTGAGGGGAAGACAACCCTTACTTCTCCCCGGTGGCTGTCACATGTCCGCTATATATTGTGACGATCAGCCCGATTAAGAGATTGGAACTAAAAGACCGGCTTCTGCTTATGGATAAAACTAACTCTGGGGCTTGGGACACATGACAGCAGCACATGGTGGTAGAACTGAGATGGTTAGGGAGTTAATCTGCATTTTCACATCTGGTCAGCGGCAGAACAAAGAGGACACCCCAGATCTCCTATCTCCCAGAACAGTACTCTTCAAGTAACTTACAGCACCATCCTTCTCCAGCTTTGGAAGTGGCACTTTTCCAACCCCAAAGTCTTGATTCTAGGCAGCACTCCGAGAGATACTCCCTCCAGAATCACCCCTGGCTGGAAGTAGTGGTTGGCCAAGGCCTCCCAAATATCTTCCCTTCAGAGTTGTGCTTGCATCAAACTCAAAACTGTGGCACGTACGGGACTTTCCTGTCGGCCTCTAGCTCTAATGACCTATTGGACTTCAGAGGTGCTCTTTTATACCCACTTACCTTATAACATCAACGTGTGACTCCTCTAGAATTCTCTCCATGGTTTTTCTCCTGTACTAATTGTTATGGACTGAATTGTGTCCCCACAAAGTCATATGAAGAATTCCTAATCTCTAGTGTGACTGCATCTGGAGATAGGGCCTACCTAGAAGGAGGTACTGAAGGCTTGGTGAGGTCACAGGAGTCCTAATCTGCTAGGACTGGTGTCCTCATAAGGGGGAAACACATGAAAGCACTCCCCCTACCTCCCCTCTGGGGGCCCACAGAGAAGAGGTCATCTGAGGGCACAGTTGAAAAGATAGTGATCTATAGACCAACAAGAAAAGGCTCACTGGAGACCAACCTTGCTGGCACCTTGATCTGGAACTTCTGGCCTCCAGATCTGTGAGAAAATACATTTCTGACATTTAAGCCCTCCAGCCTGTGTTTGGTAGAGCAACCTGAGTAGACAAAAATATACTGATAAAGCCTTCTTTCAAGCTTGGGAGAAACTTTCTATACACTGTGCTCCATGCTTTTGGGTCTAACCCTTCTCTCCATAGCCATTGCTAATATTTGAGCCAGAGAAGTCATAAATACTAGGAATGTTGGAATTGGATAGGGGATCAATAACCATCTAACTCAGTATCCCCAGCTATGAAGAATTAACACACAGACACAGACAGACACAGACACACAGACGCACACACACACACACACACACACACACACTACAAACATGGTTATCCCACTTAATTACATTGGTGATTTCTTGATACCCAAGCCCACATGCCAGCTCCACTTCGGAGTACTAACCTCCCTATCTCCCTGTGACCTACCCACCTCCATGCAGACCTAGGACTTTATACCTCAACTCCTGCCAAGCTAACGACAAAAGTTTTTGATTCAGTTCCTATCTCTCCTGCTTTATTCATGACCTCTTAAAGTCTAGTGACCCATCCTCCTCTTCTTTCTAAAAAACAAAACAAAACAAAACCCACTGCTTCCTTGGGAACCTTTCAGGTTTTTTAAAAAAATTTTAAAATCTTTTATTTCTTTTCAGCGTAACAGTATCCAGTGTTTTTGCACCACACCCAGTGCTCCATGCAATACGTGCCCTCCCCAGTACCCACCTCCTCGTTCCCCCTACCCCCCCACCCCTTCTAAATCCTCAGATTGTTTTTCAGAGTCCATAGTCTCATGTTTCACCTCCTCTTCCAATTTCTCTCAACTCCCTTCTCCTCTCCATCTCCCCTTGTCCTCCATGCTATTTGTTATGCTCCACAAATAAGGGAAACCCTATGATCATTGACTCTCTCTGCTTGACTTATTTCACTCAGCATAATCTCTTCCAGTCCCGTCCATGTTGCTACAAAAGTTGGGTATTCATCCTTCTTTCAGATGTTTTTTACCTCTATAATCTACTGGAGGATAACAATGTACCAGAACCCTTGAGTGCCCATTAATGCCTATTGGTCACATCGTGTATGCTACGTAGGACCCTATTCTGTGTTCTTAACAATCATGGCTTCGACTCGTAGCTGAAGGTGGACTTTAACTGGAGTCTATTGTGCAAATACCTGAAGCAGGAAGTCCCCTGCCCAGTGAATGAGGCATGCAGACTTCCAGAGGTCTTGAGGTCCTCTCTTCAAATATACATATTCACTCTGAAAAATCAGGATTCCCACCCAAACGAGAGACAAAAGAAAAAAAAAAGTAAAAAAAGAAAAGAAGAAAAAAGAGAGAGAGAGAAAGAGAGAGAGAGAGACAGGAAAGAAAGGGAAGATGAAAAATAAGGTTCAGCTCAGATGGGCCCCAAAGTAAGATTAACGAAGTAGACAAACAAAAAGAGATGAAAGGACTGATACAAGTATATGACAAGAGAAATAAAAAATATATATATATATATATGCAAGTAAAGAAAGAACCTCGTCAAAAAGAACCACAAGTGTAAAATTTATATGCTATCAGGACAAACACAAAAAACACAGAAACACTGGTGGAAGAAGATGGGAGAGTTCTTATAAATTCTCAGTGTGTGCGACGAAGGTTGTTTTGATTCTTCCTGGATGTATCTTGATATCTTTGTTAAAGGACTCAACTTTCCTAAGATAAAGGGGATTAAAAATTGGTTTACCTATAGGGGCAGTATTGATTGGGGAAAGGGGATTACTTTGAAGTTTAACTCTATATGAATATTAGAGGATAAAACTAAAAAGGAATAAACTAGACTAAACTAAAATTTAAAAAAAGGAATTCAAAAAATAAAAATGTAAAAGAAAAACATAGGTTTATGTATCAAAAAGTTAGGTTAGAAAGGTATTTGGAATTTGATGTACTGTACAACTCGCTGTGATGGTAAATAGGTTAAAAAAATTACCTATGTGTAAAAAAAAAAAAATGAACCGGAATAGTGGGAACAAGTGAACAATACAAGTTTTCCTATGAAGTAGTGGTTGTTCTCTTGTAGTCTTTTTTTTTTTTTTCTTTCTTGGTTTGTTTTCTCGGTGAGGGGCCTGCCACGTGGGTTGTCAGTCAATTATGAGTGGCTGCCTTCAGCTCAGGTCATGATCCCAGGATCCTGGATCGAGTCCATCTTCAGTCTCTCTGCTCAGCAGAGAGCCTGCTTGTAACTCTCCCTTTGCCTGAAGCTCTGCCTACTTGTGCTCTCTCTGTCAAATAAATAAATAAAATCTTTTTAAAAAACTGGAAGGGCTTCTCAGTCACTCTTTACTACTATCCCCATTTGTACATAAGGAAAGGCAGTGCAAACCTGGAGGGAGGAGCCCAGAATAAAAATGAAAGAAAGAAAGAAAAGAGAGAAAGAAAGAAAGAAAGAAAGAAAATGAAAAAGAAAGAAAATGAAAGGGGGACTGGCTGAGAGACTAGAACCAAAGCTTCACCAAAGTATAGCCTTCCAGGAAGTAGAAATGGGATGTTTGCTTCCAGCTTGGAGAGTATGGGAGCTTGGGTAAAAGAAACAAGCAAAATCCCAATGATTATGAGGCTCTGGAGGAATGGGGTGGGGTACCCAGGTGACCAGTAGGTTACAAACCCTGATTCTACCCATTTTCATTAAAAAGAAAAAAAGAATACCCTGCAGTTCATCGTCTTCATGCCCCTCCCTCCTGCAAAGAGAGTACAAAGCAGTGACTCTCGAGGTACATAAAAATGAGTGAGACATAAACCAACAATCACAAATGTTTCAGAAAAATCAAGTCACGGAAAAAAAGAACAGCTTTAATATGTTTTATCCTTTCTTTCAAGAGAGAATATGCACCTAAGGGGTGGAAAAAGTGTTAGACCTTAACATCAATGTAATTAAATTAATCATATGGATAAGCCATATGAAATGAGAGCAGGCAGTTATAAAAATAATTAACCGATATTTGGAAATACAAATAGCAACAGAAGTAAAAAGAAACCTTTCAAAGAGATGGGTTGAATAGCAGAATGAGCACTGCTTAAAACCAAACCAGAGAGATGGAATATCAAGCTAAGGAATTCTCTAAGAAGTTAACCCAAGGAAGAAAAAGAAAAAACCTCTGAGTGACAGGTAAGGAATTACAGAAGACAGACCTAAAAGTTCCAGTAGAAGTCTACAGACATCCCATTGGTTTGTTATCCTTCCTGCTTATCTTCTCAGCCAAAAGTAAAGCACCTCAGCGCCGTTGGACTTTTTCCCAGTTATTGTTGGCTTCTGCCTCAGAGGTTCAAAGTGCTGGTTTGGGCCCCAGTTTTCCCCAGGATTCCCCTACCAGCACCTGTGACTTTTTCAGACAGGCTCCTCAGGAAGCCCAGGACAACCAGCAGCTTCAGCGCTGCCCAGTCCCTAGCACTGTGCCTCCTAAGCTAACACTTCGTTACACTCTACCCGTCGAGAGTCGGTCCGAGGCGATGCCCCAGGACTCCAATGAGTCCAGCTGCCAGATGCCAATCCAGCGATGAGAAAGCTCCTGAGCTCCAGAAAGCCACCTGGGGACCCTAAGCCCCAAGGCCCCTGCATCATGGTCCCGCCCCTCCACGCAGACCCCGCCCCTTTATCAGCCAGGCTCTGTTGGAGTGCGGGGCCCTGTGGGAGTTGTGGTCCCCCCAGCGCCTCCAGCCTCCTGAGGGAAGGTGGGGCTGGCAGCTGGAAGTGAAGGACCCCAGGTCAGAACTATAGTATAGCCTATAAGTTTTAACATTCTTTTTATAACCAGCTTATGCTAACTAAGAAACTGTGGCCAGCTGACCATAGATAAGGGAGTCAGCAAGCAGCATAACAGGATAACGAATAGCAAAAATCTGTGTTTAACCCAGCTGTTTCTGGCTTCTGTATAATAATGCTTCTAATGCTTTGCTAAGAAATGAAAAATTGCTTAAACCCTGGTTCGCTGTGTAATCAAATAAAGTTATACCCTTCCCCTGTTAAGACTTTCCCCTACTACTAAGTAAAATTGATAAGGGTTGCCTCCCGTACCAAGACCGGAGACGTACAGTTCTGCATGTACGCTAACTGGAAACGTGCGGTTCAGCACGTACGCTAGCTGGAGACATGCGGTTCAGCACGTATACAGATAAAGGTTAGAAACGTGCAATTCAACACGTACCCTCTACTGTACACTACCTGAACGGTGACTGGCCAGAATGTATGGTTGGTTTTAAAGGATTGGCTACCTATGTGTAGGCCTTACTGTAATGCTTTGAAATTACTGGCTAGAAAAGTGAGGGCTCTGATGTAATGGACTGTAAAATTCTATATTAAGGGACTCCCGAAACAGATCGGGGCTCTCAGGCACTGACCCATCCTGGTCAAGTGTCCCTGGGAGTCCGAGCATGCCCGAATAAAATCCTCTTGCTTATTGCATCCAGTGGTCTGTGAGTTTGTCCTTGGGTGCGGGTCCTCTAGTGTCTTTCATTTGGAGGTTCCACCGAGATCCACCGTGGACCCCAGCCCAATGACCACCGGTCCCACCAGGAGGTAAGCTGGCCAGCCATTGTCTCTGTCTGTTGTCTTGTCTGCTGCCTTGTCTGCCTGCTTCTTGTTTGTGTCTCGTTCAGTGTTTGGTATCGGAATTGTGCTATTACGCGTAATAGACCGGTGTTCGGTTCGGGGCAGCTTGAGAAGGAGTTGACGGACTCAGACTTCTCCCCTGCCACCCTGGGAGACGTCCCAGGGATTCGGGGAGCCCGATTTTTCGGTGCTCCAAGCGTATCCGAGGGATACGTTCAATTTTTGGCCGAGGGAACAGCTTCTGCTTTCCCCCGATCGTCGGAATCGGTTTCGGTTTGGCGCCAAAGCCGCAAGGCACGTCTTGTGACCGGTCTGTTTGTCTTGTTCAGTGTTATGGCTATTTGTTACTTTCTTTATTCTAGTAAACCCAGGTCGCTGGGCCATCCCTAGCAAAGGGGACTCTGGCTTTATTTCTCTCTGTTACTCCTAATAGATGTGGGGGCTTCTCCCTCACTCACTTCCCGTGTTAATGGCTATAACTGGAGCCAACTGGGGTTGGTCTAACTCGAGACAGAGACTATAAGGAATATTCCCAAGCAGCTGCCGAAACTCTCTTTGTTTCGGGGAAGTTTCCCTGTGTTCTCTGGCCTGACTTGGACTGCTTAACCCCTCCCCCCTTGCTGGTGGGAAAGCATGGCATCTGCTCCTCTGTTGGGGCTTAGGAGCTCCAAAACTGGGAATCCTTTCTCTGTCTCCTGGCAGCGCTTTGTTTCCTCTGTTTCCCCCTACTGTTTTTGTACCAACGTGTATGCAGCCTGCATGACTAGCCTCTAGATCATGCACCACAGCTCCTTCTCTCTTCACTGTCAAGGAGCAAGAAGAGAACCCCCTGGACCTAACACCCACTCCAGATCTTCCCACGCATGTCTCAGGTAAACATTCAAAGTGGAGTGGGTCCAAGTGGAACGTAAATCAGTGTTGGAACTAAGTTAAGTCTGTTGGTTTAATTAAGATGAGACCTGTCTTTTAAGTTATCAGCAGTAAATGTGAAACTTCGAAGTTTACTGAAGGTCCAATAGGCTTGTGTTATTTATTAAAATTTGTTAGCAAAGAAATGACTAAACTGATGGTTAATTGTCTGTCTCAAAGTTCTAATGGGTAATTGCTGAAGTAGCTTTCAAAGTCTTTGGTAACCTGAAAGTTTTAAAGTTTTGCTTGGATGACAAATGGAATTGAATTGTGGACATCTATATCTTAACCAGACAGGATAAAAAGCTAAGTCGTTAATTACTGGATGTAGGTTTGTGCTTTTGACTTCTTACTGTAAAGAAACTAAGAGTATTTAAATCTGTTGGTAAACGTGTTCTACACTTAACTGATTCATAAATTTGCCACCTGAAAAATTCTGTTGTAACAGTTCACAATTGGTTAATACTTAGTCTTCACTAGAGATTAAAGGTGTTTCTAAGAATACAAAGTTCTGCTTAGTGTGACTAAGACTGATGGAAATAAGGAAAACTCTGTAGGAAAGTAGATGATAAGTAAGAAAGATTTAAGGAATGGGAATACATTTTGTTGAAGGTAAGGGAAGGTAATTTTGTCCTAAATGAGATGGTTGTTTGGAAGGAAATGGCTTGGGACAAAACCTGAATGCAAAGGAAAATTATAAAAGGTTTATGAACGGAAATCTTCACAAAAGAAATTTTAGATATGGTCAGGACAGACTAAAAAAAAAAAAAAGAAAAACAGCCTCCAAGGTAATTTAGCACTCTCCTGACCTGCCTCCACATAGATTATACTTCCAAGTATAAGGGCCATTTGGCCTTGAGAGATTAAGGAAGCAGCCCAACCTTGAGGGACTGCGAAAACACCCTGTTACCATCCTCCATTACCTGTAACCATAGAAACTCACTCTAATCTATAAAGAATGAGAGGGGAGACTGATCACCTCCCATTAGCCAGAGATGCCCAGAAGGGGAGGGTATCCAACCTGTTTGAATCTGAAGAGTGCCTGACTGTGTAAATGTGTCTGTATGGCTCCACCACTTCGGCTACCAAGTCTGAGTGGGCTGCACCTTGAGTCTCGCGGGGCGTCATATGGCATAACGGTCATCTACTCCACGGAGTAGCCTGGTCCGGGGTTTATACAGACAGGCCTTAGCTAAGACGATCCTAAATTCCCATGAGGGATGGAAACAAGACAGCAGGGGAAAGATCCCCCTCCTTTGTCTGCGACATCATTCATGATGGGAGGGAAACCCAGAAAACTCCTATCTTAAGACTGCACACTTAGAAATAAAATAAAAAAAGGGAAAGACACTGGTATAAAAAACTGGTTTTCTTTCTGTTTAAAAGGGGCAAAGTTTTCTTAGCTAATTGATCTGTTAAAAAGTGTAAATGGTTTTCTCTTTGCCTGCCTGGAAAATTCAGTTCCTATATTTTGTTTTATCAGGTGTTTAACATCCCTAATTATATTTAGGCATGTGTTTTTAAACTTTCTAAGGTTTTAGCAATTGACAAGATTTAAACCAATGATAAATCTTGGGTTACATTTGGGAAAATGCTATAACTATTCTAGAGATTCTATGCATTTCCTAAAGTTTTAATGTTTTGAGAGATCATCGCTTGATATTGTAATTATGAGAATGTTATGTGTCACAGAAATTGTAACCTGATTTTCTTGCAGCTAAATTGTAAACTCCCATGTCTCTTTAGCTCTAACCATATCCATTCTGAGTTTTTGTCATTTATAATTGTTTTAATTCTCTTATAAAATGAGTTTTATCTTCAAGGAGATTCCTATAAAGGACTTTCAGGACAAATACAGATATTTGATATACTTGAAAATCCTAAAACTGAAATGGGTAAGAATTTCCAAAACTGACTAAAGCCGCATTCACCAGATTTAATAATATGGAACTAAATAAACTAAAAAAATTATAGTGTTGTGTCTCTTAATGTTTTGTCTTGTTTTAGACATTGCTAGTTCTCTAATGTTTGCTCTTCCAGACTAGGGATACTTTTTCTTAAGTTATCTGTAACTTACAGAGATGTAAAAGTGCTCAAGGCATTCAAATTTTCTCTCTATCTGAACCCTCTGAAACCAAAAGGTCTCAGTAAGTATTCATTCTTCCATGGCAATCAGTCATTTGCATAAGTTCAATAAGAATCTGTTCTCCTTTAACAGGACACCATTGAGAACTGGTTATTTTACCAAGGCTTTGACTGGGATGTCATATTTGAAAAGACTCAGATATGACCAAACAGTTTAAAGGAACTAAGGTTGACTTTATGAAACCTGGAGCCATAAAGCCCCTTGGGACTGACTGTTGGCCTGATACCTTGCTTACAGAGTTCCCAGCAGCCTCACCAGGTGAGTAAAGAATGTCACTCTTTGGTAGGTGCGGAAACTCAGAAGAGGAACTCGCCCAAATCAACAGGTATTGCAGGCATGCCTGATGGCAAGTACAGGGCTTGGCTTCTGGCCAGGAGAGGCTACTAAAAGTTCAACCTAGAGATTCCTTATAAGAAGTTCCAGCAAAGCAGATGCTAAAAGATCTATTGATCACATTCAACTGTTCTTGCTGAGCTTATGTAAATAATGGGCCAAGTTTGTCAAAACTGGACTTGTTTCACAAGTGAATTAGTCCTGATTTGGCTATCTCTGTAAATGAGGGTTATTTTAGAGAGAAAAATTGTTTTAGTAACACACCTTTATGGATGTTAAATTCTAGATTTGATTGTCTTTAAATGTTTACCTAAGCTAAACAATTTGAGGTAAACTGCAGAGACTAAATAGCATCTCCCTACTTAATACCGAAGTTTCACAAATACGCAAGGCAGTCCTACAAAATAGGATGGCCTTAGATGTCCTGACAGCAGCCCAGGGTGGCACATGTGCAATTATCAAGACAGAATGTTGTGTGTACATCCCAGACTATCACAAAAATGTCACAGGACTAATAAAATATATGAATACCCAAATTAAGGCCCTGCAAGATCCTTCTCTCTCTCAGTGAATGGTTAAGTTCCTGGTTTGAAGGAGGACTATGGCCAAATCTCCTTCTCGGGCTTTTCATTCTTATCGCCTTATTAACCTTAATATGTTGCTTTGTTCAGTGTTTCTCTATTTGGTGCCGAGACTCCATTGCTGCAATGACTTCACCACGAAAGACGATCCTTGTCGCGCAAGAGGACGCCTCTTCACTGTCAGTGCTGGATTCAGCTGCCTCCACCTTTCGTAACTCCCTTATACATTCCTACCCTGATCAATATTGACCCCAGTAGGTAGGGACAGCTCTACGCCCCTATTCAGCAGGAAGAAGTTACAGAAGATGAGACCTTCCACCTTCAACCACCTTAAAGATTTAAGAGTCAAAATTGTTCAAGGGGAAATGATGAGGGAGCAGGAGGCTGGCTGAAGATGGAGAAGGGGCTGATGCCTTGCACCTCCTCTCCACCCACTCCCCTTGGTAATATGTGTGACATTCCACAGGCACCCCTGACCGCCTTAAAAGAAGAATGTTGCTTTTATGCAGATCAAACTGGAGTAGTCAGAGAAACTATGGATAAACTCAGAGAAAGACTTGCTCAAAGAAAAAGGGATTTTCAGTCCCAGCAGAGATAGTTCGAAAACTGGTTCAACAGATCGCCTTGGCTTACTACTTTGTTGTCATCTATAACGGGCCCTCTCATCATTCTGTTATTAATTCTAACTTTTGGTCCTTGTGTCTTAAACAGGTTAGTACAATTCATTAAAGATCGCCTGTCTGTTGTTCAGACTATGGTCTCGACTCAGCAATACCAACTACTTAAACAAGTAGAGTCCCAAAAGGACTCAGTTGAAGAACAAAACAGATGGATATAAGATTATAACCATGATAAAGAAAAAGGGGGGAATGAAGGACCCCAGGTCAGAACTATAGTATAGCCTATAAGTTTTAACATTCTTTTTATAACCAGCTTATGCTAACTAAGAAACTGTGGCCAGCTGACCATAGATAAGGGAGTCAGCAAGCAGCATAACAGGATAACGAATAGCAAAAATCTGTGTTTAACCCAGCTGTTTCTGGCTTCTGTATAATAATGCTTCTAATGCTTTGCTAAGAAATGAAAAATTGCTTAAACCCTCGTTCGCTGTGTAATCAAATAAAGTTATACCCTTGCCCTGTTAAGACTACTAAGCAAGATTGATAAGGGTTGTCTCTCGTACCAAGACCGGAGACGTACGGTTCTGCACGTACGCTAACTGGAAACGTGCGGTTCAGCACGTACGCTAGCTGGAGACGTGCGGTTCAGCACGTATACAGATAAAGGTTAGAAACGTGCAATTCAACACGTACCCTCTACTGTACACTACCTGAACGGTGACTGGCCAGAATGTATGGTTGGTTTTAAAGGATTGGCTACCTATGTGTAGGCCTTACTGTAATGCTTTGAAATTACTGGCTAGAAAAGTGAGGGCTCTGATGTAATGGACTGTAAAATTCTATATTAAGGGACTCCCGAAACAGATCGGGGCTCTCAGGCACTGACCCATCCTGGTCAAGTGTCCCTGGGAGTCCGAGCATGCCCGAATAAAATCCTCTTGCTTATTGCATCGAGTGGTCTGTGAGTGCGTCCTTGGGTGCGGGTCCTCTAGGGTCTTTCAGAAGAACCCAGGAACCACAGCTGCGAAGGACGCCTCTGCCTCCCTGGGAACTCGGGCTCTATGGCGGCCAATTAGGCAGGACCACGTGAGTCTCCAAAACAAAGAGCAGGAGCAGGCTGGGCGCCTTCCCCTAGGCCTGCCGCCCTCCCGCCCTCCCACTCTCTCGCACTCCCTCACTCCCACGAGCCCCCTCTCAGGTTTGGAACTTGATGAGGGAGCAGGAGGCTGACTGAGGACAAAGCAAAAGCTGGCACCTTGCACCCCCTCTCCACCCGCTCCCCTCTGTTATATGTGTAACATTCCTCAGGCACCCCTGACTGCCATAAACGAGAAACAAAGAGTTAACTTGCAGAGCTCACAATCCTGCAAGACAGGCATCTCCCAACTATCTTGATGTTAATGGCTTGGTAAAAACAACTCCTCTTTAGCATAGGAAAACTCCCTTGAAACCTCCCTTTCCCTTACCTTCCCCCAACCACAGATTACTTAACCTGCAGCTCTTCCTGCCCACAGATGCTGTCCCCATGCCTCAATAAACCACCCTTTTTCAGCAAATATGTCTCAAGAATTCTTTCTTGGTCATCAGTTCCGGACCTCAGCCCACTGAACCTCGACATTAAAGAAATACAAATTAAAATCATAATGAGACATGCTTACATATCTATTAGAATGGCTAAAATTGTAAAGGCTAATTGTACTTGGCCTGAGCTAGATTGAGAAGCAACAAAAAATCTAAACTGTTGTTGGCATATATCATGATACAACCACTTTGGAAAATAGTTTGAAAATTTTTTTAAATGCAAAATATGTTGCAGTTACACAAATAGCCATTTTACTTCTAGGCATTTAACTATGAGAAACCAACCCTATGTTCATACACGGACTTGTATATGAATTTCATAGCAGCTTTATTTTTAAGAATTGAAAACAGTGGAAATGTTCATCAATGTCCATCCATAGAGCAAAGACAAATTATGATGTATTCATTAAAGAGATTACTATTCAACATCAAAATGAACTATTTACAATTGGAGATTCTCAAAGTAATGATGCTGAGAAAAGAAAAGCCAGGCAATGAATAGTATATACTGTGTGATTCCATGACTATAAAAAATCTAGAAAATACAAATTTATATATAGTCACAGTCATCAAATATATTGGTGAGATTTTAGTGCCTTCTTCTGTGCTCCCATAGCTTCCTACACTTGGAACTCCGAGCATTTGTTACACCATGTGAAAATATGAACTCTTTTTCTTTATTCTGTCTTACTAGAATAAGAATCCTTGAAATTTTATCGACATTTGAACTCTCAGTTATTAGCAGAAATTCTATCACACAGTAAGTTTCCAAATATAAAAGCCAGAGTTTTACAATGACTTCTAAGCTTTTACATGATCTAGCCACTCATTTAACCTCTGTGACCTCTTTCCCTGCTACTCTTCAGTCACTCACAGTGGCCTCCTTGCTATTCCTCAGATATGCCAGGCATGATCCAACCTTATGGCCTTCAAGATAGCCAATTCCTTTGTCTGGAGTGACCTTATTGCTGATAGTTCTGGGCAACTTCATCACCTTTCCATACCGTTGTTCAATTGTCAGCTTCATTGTAACTACCCTGATCTTCCTATTAAAAGTTTTAACTCCCCATCCCCTGCCTAGCAACCTTGATTTTTCTCACCCTGATCGAATTTTTCTTTTTCCCCATTGTACTCATCCTTTTTGAATGCACTATGCAATTTTTATTAAGGTTTATAGCTTTTAATTGTCTCACCCATTAAAATAAAAGTTCTACAAAGCCAAGTATTTCATTTACCAGTGTAGTCTGAAGTAATATCTGCCATATAATAGGTTCAGTAGACAACTGGTAAATTTCAGAATAAATTAATGTTGAGAGTATACTGAATTTCACAAGTCATTTCAATATTTTTTTCCAAAAAATAAACTATGTAAAACATACCTTAAATTTACTTTCAAAACATTTTATAGCATATAATGGACAATATACATAAGCCTTAAAGAAACAATCCTATAAATAACCATTTCATACATACTTAAAAACTGCATAATACTGAAATACTAGATCCTCTCTGAATGCTCTAAAATAACCCTCAAATGAAATATTTTTAAAAATAACAGATTTTTTGGCAAATAATTTAATAAAATAAAAGTTTAATTCATCTATGTAGATCATAATAAATGTTTTTAATAAGCATGAGATTATAACTCTGAAGTGTGCTAAAATGAATCCACCTGCTAAGCGTGAGAGAACATAAATATACATCATTTTTCCAAATAAGAGGAATTTATTACCTTTGAATCAAAGCATGTGGATTTGTTCAAACTGGCAATAAAGGAATATGGAGACACAAACCATAGAAAGTCATATTTTAGATTTCTAAAAGACTTCAAAGTGAAGAGTATACATTCATTTCTCACTTATTGCTCCTACATATTCATGAATTTGAGAGAAAAAATAGGCCCTGTATGTCTTAGCAACTAATGGGATATATTTTGATATTTACATGCTTACACATATTATGTGTTATAGTCTTCTCTTTTACATGCTGTAAAAAGGTTAACCCCTTTTCTGCAGAGATCTGTAAATGTGAAACAGTGCCTGAGTAGCTGAATTCATCTAATTCGAATTTCTTGCAGGTCTAAGACCTATTGTTTTTCACTTGACTGCCTCCTTTTTCATTTGTCAATTGGTTACAAATTCTGGTACTGAAGAGAATACATTGGGGCTGGTGGCTCAGTGGGTTAAAGCCTCTGCCTTCAGTTCAGGTCATGATCTTAGGATCCTGGGATCGAGCTCCACATCGGGACATAATGTAACGACAGATAGTTTATATGGGAGCCCTTTGGGTACTCTGGTGGATGAATGTTTTTAAATTAGTTTTTCATGGACATTGGGAGTTAGAGACGAGAAGGGAGGTGGGGGAAACTGGAAGGGGAGCTGAATCATGAGAGACTATGGACTCTGAAAAACAATCTGAGGGTTTTGAAGGGGCGGGAGGGTTGCGAGGTTGGGGTACCAGGTGGTGGGTATTATAGAGGGCACTGCTTGCATGGAGCACTGGGTGTGGTGCAAAAAGAATGAATACTGTTACACTGAAAATAAATTAAAAATAAATTAAAAAAATATTAGTTTTTCGTAAACTACAAAAAAAAGAAAAGCACTCCCATTTACAGCGTACACTTTATGGTTTACAAAGCACGTGCCAACAATAAAAATAATGATGGGTTACCGTTACAATTCACAGAAAAGGTCGTAGATGGAAATTGAATGAAAGGGAATAACAAAGTAGGTTCATAAGTCAATCTTCCTTGTAAAAAAATTAACCTGAAAGTGCGTTTCTGCCACCTCTCTCCTGTGTGATATGATAAAGAGCGACCACGATACATGAATTATAGTTCAGGGTTTTGAAAAGCATAATAGCTTTATACCAACACTTGAGCTTTTATTTATTTATTTATTTATTGCTAACAGGATAGCTCGATATGATATGTGGTTCCGGAGAAAAAACATCAGAAATAATTCCATCTTCATGAGAATTCAGAAGGAACCACAAACCAAACCTCAAAATAGATTCAAAGAGAAAATACTCTTTAAAAAATTTCCCTTCCTGGGGCACTGGAATGGCTCAGTGAGTTAAAGCCTCTGCGTTTGGCTCAGGTCATGATCCTAGGGTCCTGGGATTGAGACCCATGTCTGGCTCTCTGCTCAGTGGGGAGCTTGCTTCCACCTCTCTCTCTCTCTCTTCCTGTTCTCTGCCTACTTGTGATATGTCTGTCAAATAAATAAATAAATAAAATCTTTAAAAAAATTTCCCTTCCTATCAGAAGCAGACCAAACCACTAACAAACTCCCCAGAAAGCTTCATCTAAAAGGTTGTACTTTCTTCAGACACCCAGCAGGACCTTCTTCTCTGGGCCTGGTATTTCTTCAATGGCCTATTCCAGAGAATAACACACTAAACTACTGAGCACTATGGGCCTCAGGACCACGAAAGAGATTATGAGGGGCACAAAGCATGCCTCTGGTCACCAAGAGGGTATGGAAACGTTTGCTGCTTTTCTGCATTTTTCAAAGCTGTGTTTTTAGCTGGAGGCCGCTCCTTTATGATAAATTGCTGATACCGTATAGTAAAAGCTATTATATGACCTTTTACAAACCATTTCCTATCTTTGCATTCTCATGTGCCAAGACAGACAGGGATTATTTAAAACCCTGAAGAGAGTGCTATTGCCTTTAAATTGCCTGTAACCTTCGTGTAATAGATTTATGAATGATGATATTTAGTTAAAATATAACTATTTTACATATTTACTCTCAGTAAATGATTTCAACCTATGCTCATTTAAGTAACTTGGTGCATAATCCCTTTTCTATTAAACCATAGTGCAAGGACCAATGCCGCGTTTCCGGGAGAACCCCAAGCTATTTTTCTAGATTGGCCGTATGACTATATATCAGGCGTCCTGTTTTCACTCCCTTCGTGGAGCACCTACCCTGGCGGTCATGTAATAACCAAAGACCAAAAAAACAAACAAAAACCCAAACATCCAGGTCGAAGTGCCATCCCTGCCTGGAGATGAGTAGGCTGCTCAAACAGATCCTGGGCAGGCATCTCAGCCCAGGCCTGTTTTGGGGAAGCTGGTTCTTGTCTTTGGGCAGAATCAGGAAGCCAGCAAACTAACCAGAGAGTGCAGCCAGGGTTAACAGGACTGATGATCTTTTCACAGCCAGGCCGCGCGTGGACACCCGCTCAGGGAGCCAGGCTAGGAGGCTGCCCAGCGCTGGCACTGGCAAGATTGCAGCCCCCTGGGGCTTCACCCCGCGCCCCAGCCCGGGCCTGCCCTCAGGAGGGAGGGGGGCAGGGGCGGCGCAGAGAATGGGCCTTGCTAATTGCCAAAGTGGGAAGTGAGCTAGGGAGGATTCAGGAGGGAAGGGGCGCGGGCGGGTCGAGGGCGGCCAGGAGAAGGGGCTTTGCTAATTGCCAAAGCAGGAAGTGAGCTCACGGAGGATGTGGCGGAGAGTCTGGGAGGAGATGGAGGGGCTGGCGGAGGAGGGGCGCGCAGCGCCGCGGTGCTGTGCTTCGTCCCAGTTGGGATGGCAGGACCCACCGGGCTCGCTGCCCATGCGCTCCCGCGTGAGGCCGCACTGTCCTGCTCCTGCTGCCTGCTGCCCCTCCCTGCCCCAAGGCTTCTCTGAACCACCCTCTGGGCACAGGTAAAGTGACACCACGCCACGCCCTCACCTGGAGCAGTAAGCACAGGATGCACCTGGGAGCAAGGAGGGGGGTTGTGGAGGCCCAAACTCCCCGGAACCCCAGGGCACCGGGACCACCCCGGACGCTGCACAGAACCCGGGTCCACATGGGGTCAGGCTGGGGACAGCGCCGTGCGAGGTGCCCCCCGCCAGTGGGCACGCTAGCCCCCATCCTTCTGCACCCCCACGCGCGCATGCTGAGGACCCCCTTTCTTCCCCCGCCATGGCCCAGCTGCTTTTGTTCTGGACTTGGGATCCCAGGTGGAAACTAGTCCCTCAGACCTCCCTGGCAGCAAGGAGGGCAGGGACGGATTCTTGGTTTGCTGCCCTGGCTCCTCCTCTCTCCCCATTCACATGCCTTCTGGCTTCCCTTCCCTCTCCTCATTGTCAGTTTTATTAAATGGTTCTCTTCTGCATGTTGACCCGAAGAGCTATTTCATGAATGAATATATATGAAACTGAGTCGGAGCCCACCTGTTCGAGCCCACCTGTAGAGGCCTTTCATTAGAATGGTCTCTGGTTCTAGCCTCAGTTCAGAATACTGCATGTACCTGAGAACCGAGTCCAGATGTTTCTTTCATCTCTGACTTGAATTTGAAATCCTCCTCAGACTTCAGCTTCCAGGATTTCTCCAGTCCTTGCTCTCCCACTGTCTTGGTGGGGATCCGCCATGAGTGTTGAACACAGGAATGAATGAATGATATATACCCCAGATCGCTGGGGCTTTGTCTTGTTTTGCTGAGGTTGGAAAGGCTTGGGAGAGACCCCCTGTATGCAGATACAGAGCTGCATGCAATTGCTTAGATAAACGTGTTCCCCACTTAAATGCTTGGGCATTGAACATTTCGCCCTTAACCTGTGGCTTGAGCAATCAGGAGGAGACAATCTGGAGGTGAATCAGAAGATGGCTGAATCCACATGGTGGTGGTCTGGGTTTGGGAGATTTTCCTGGAGATTCAAACGAAAGATCTAAATTCTTCCAGTGGGGAGTGGTAAACATTTTATCGATGGGAGATGGAAAATAAATGGTCAGGTTAACCTTTCCCTCCCCCTCAAAACCCATTATTGGAAAAAACAAAAAGGAAGTGAAGGGAGAAATCCTCCCACTCCCATCCCCACTCACCTCCATAGCCAACTCCTCTTCCAAGAACCTAACAGACAAGGTGCCAAAAAGTGTTAGGTACCAGCAGTGGTCTCAGATCTCATTCAAGGATCATGGTGAAAGGCATTCAAAGAGATTGTGGGGGCACAGGGATCCAATTAAGGGGGACAAGTTAAAGGTTTGCCTGGTCCCCTAAAAATTAATGGCACTAGAGAAGAAGAGCTTTGGGAACTATATCTTAATGGATACAATGTGTAAAAAGCTTCAGTGAGTCATGGTGGGAAGAGGCCATGAGGGCAGCAAACACAGTCTTCGATGATGTTATTAATAGCACTACAGGCTCTAGATTTCCTGTGGTGGTGTTCTTGGCAAGACCAGCCCGGCCAATGTGGATACTCACAACCTGGAACAGAGGGGTCTTGGAGATCCCAGCACGTGAGGTATGATGAGAGGGTAATTGTAGGAGGTGTCCTTTGGAAGGACTGTCTCCTTGACTTTAAAAGGGAGAACCCAAATCTGTAGGTGAAATCTTTTTGGCTACAAAGAGGGCCAAGGCCTCCTAAGGTCAAGGTCTCCTCGTCACTTGCAAAGATGTCTAAGAACATATTCAGACATTTCAAAGATGTCCTCATGTCCATCGGTTCCCACTCTGGAATTCTATAAATAAGGTGAGAGTTCCTCTAGTTGAAAAAAAGATCTAAAAAGACTTCCCTTTCTCAAGTAATTTCTGTAACCTCCAGGACAACCCACCTCCCCCTTGCAGCTCTGTAATGAAGCCACAGCTGGTGCCAATTTGTGGAACTCCTTAAAGGCTATTCTCCCTTATGTATCCCCGGACCAAGTTCCCATACTCCCTCACCTGATTTCCTGCACTCACCTCCCACCTGGTGTGTTCACACCTGCAAGTGCCTTTTACCAACCCCTTTGCCAAAGGGCAGCCAGAGTGACATTTCAAAGACCTATCAGTTCCTGGCATTTGTCTTCATAGAAATCTGCACTGATCTTCTAACAAATTCTCAGTTACTGTCCAGATGGTTTAGCCAGAATCCCTTCATCCTTACCCTTGATGTTCCATCTGAATTTTACATTCAGTGATCCCCACCATGCTCTTTAGCTGTAAATCTCCATTTGTCTGAGCTGAGCCAGATTTCTCTCCCATACTATAAAATAAAATCCCATCGTAGTAGCATCCCTTGAATAAAATCTTCCTTACTCTCTTTAATGGGTGTCACAATTTTTTTTTAACAGTCAGGAGGGTGCTAATGGAGTACCATGACAAAAGGCCTAACTTCCTATAATGGACATTTCCTTGGTTTGCCTGACAAATACTCTTTCTCTCTTCTAAGGAAAATTTCCGGTTCTCGGTATAACTGCCAACTGGCCCAGGGGTGGACAAGTGAGGCAGATGAGACCAAAATGAAAATTCTGTTGAGACACTGGAACTTGAGGATTCAATCCAAAGACAAAAAAAGTGTTGGTACTCCATTATTCTGATGGTCCATTAACTCTTGCTTTTTTGGTTCCTGTGTCTATCACTGCCCCTGCCTTTTTGAAGATAATGACCATTCATCTGAGTACACGGTTCACAGAATCCCTTTGCAGTGGCCCATGCGGGCCAAGGTAGTAGAGCATAATAGATCTCTGTAAGTTTTTAAAAAATGTCTTTGTCCCTGGTGCCCTTGGCCATTAAAGACAAAAGGTCGGGCGTAGGGGGATATTGGAAAAGGTGAAGTTATAGTTACTCACTGATTTTTTGATTGTTAGAGAGAAAGCAACACCTACATACAGGGCCAGTGGTGAGTGGAGGAAACATCTTTGGCTCTAGGAGGAATGGGGGAAGGAGAAATATTAATAACCTTTGTCTTTGGAACTTCCCCTGAAGACTTCCCCACACAGGAAAATAACCTAGCATGACTCTCCTAAACTTCGGCAAGCACCTTAAATTTAACTGACATCTAGATCTGATACTCCCTGCTGGATAACTCTGATCATTATTTGATTGTTACTTATTATATTTTAAAATTATTTTTAAAGAAAATTTTAATCTAAATACAATTAATTAACATATAATACTAGTTTCAGACATACAGGTTAGTGATTCATCAGTCTTTTATAACATCCAGTGCTCACTGTATCACATGCTTTCCTTAATGTCCATCACCCAGTTACCCCATCCACCCATCCCCCTCCCCTCCAAGAACCCTCAGTTTGTTTACTGTGATTAAGAGTATCCTCTGAGGGGTACCTGGCTGGCTCAGTGGGTTAAAGCCTCTGCCTTCAACTCAGGTTATGATCTCAGGGTCCTGGGATTGAGCCCCACATCAGGCGCTCTGCTCCCTGGGGAGTCTGCATCCTCCTCTCTCTCTCTTCCTGCCTCTCTGCCTACTTGTGATCTCAGTTTGTCAAATAAGTAAATAAAAATCTTTTTTTTTTAAAGTCTCTTCTGGTTTGTCTCCCCTTTTGACTTCATCTTGTTTAATTTTTTTCCTTTACTCCCCTATGATTCTGGTTTGTTTCTTAAACTCCACATATGAGTGAGATCATATGATAATTGTCTTTCTCTGACTGACTTATTTCGCTTGGCATAATACCCTCTACTTTCATCCCTGTCGTTGCAAATAATTGCCATTTATTTTAACTCGACAGAGAAGGCCACTAGAAACAGCAGGTGATGGCCCCAGCTCCTGTTCCTCCATGCAGAACATCTGTCAACACCTGTGGACATCTTTTCCTCCCCCCATTCCTATGAATGTTGCTCAGTTGTTACATGGCATGGACAAATGCTGTTGGCTGGTGGCATGGACACACTGGACAAGCTTGGCCTTCAGTAAAACAAAGACTGGATTCAATTACTCAAACTGAAACAGGAATGCTTGGATGAACTAGCCTGCCAGGAAGTCCCACTGGAGGTACTCAACCTGTGCCCCTTCCCTCTTTGGACCAAGAACCTGAACTTGAGAGATGAATGCTTTATCCAAGGTTATGGCAAGGTTACACAGAGCTGAAACTAGACACAGGTGTACACGCCTATTGATCAAGGCTGGCTGTGAAATCGAACTGCCTCAAATCTTGATTCTTTTTGCCACTTCTTATTCTCTGACCCTGTTTTTTCATAGTTTAGGATGTAGGAATAATAAAAAATATCAGCTAATGGGGTATCCTGACTTTTTGATGTTTTAGTTCTTGTCAGACATTTACCATAATGCTTAGCACATGGATATGTGTGTGCACACACGTGCACATGCTTGACACTCAAAAAATTGTTCCCTGATATTAACTTTATCAGTGCACTTTCCATCCACCACCAATTGGCTGTTTTGTCACAAACTGATTAAAGCAGAACTGTCAAGTGAGGAACTTCAAAGCCAAAGCATTAAGTGCATTGAAAAACCAGCACCTGGGAGGATTTGTCTCAGCACCTGTGATTAGAAGGCAGCAAAAAGAGACTTTGGGGACACAGTTCACCCCTTCATGAAGCAGCCATTCAGAACTTTCTCCGAAGGGCTAATGCCTAATCTTCCAAAGACCAGCAAGAACAAGCTTATGGTCTGTTAAAATCAGATTTTTAAAAGATTTTTATTTATTTATTTGAGAGAGAGAGAGAGAGAGTGAGAGAGAGAGCATGAGAGGTGAGAAGGTCAGAGGGAGAAGCGGACTCCCTATGAGGCTGGGAGCCTGATGCAGTCCTTGATCCTGGGACTCCAGAATCAAAATCAGATTGATTGACTCAATACAGTCAGGGAGGACATTCCTCAGGAGTCACAGAATGCTGGTTGCCATGAGGGAGGAGTCTTTTACAAATCTGGGCTCTCACAGAAGGAGTCTGAATCACATGTATGGAAAGCAGAGGTCAGTTCTGGATTAGAAGCTCTTTCTGAGGGGAAATGAGTAGAAGCAGGGATTAACCAGGACTTGGGCTCTGCGTTATTCAGTTCAAGTTGCTGCAAGAAATGATGACAGACTGGGTGGCTGAAACAGCAAAACATGTACTATTCCTTGCAGTTCTAGAGACTGAGAAGTCCAAAAGCAAGATCCTGGGAGATCTGATATCTAGCAAGATACTGCTTGATTATTTATAGATGCCCATATTTCTGTTGTGTAGACTTGCACGGATGACAGCTGGCAGAACAATCTCTCAAGTCTTTTCTCAGAAGTGCTTTTATCTCATTCACAAGTGTTCCAATCTCATGACCTCATCACCTCTCAAAGCCCATACCTCCTGATGGCACTCCTTGAGGGTCAGCACTTCAACATCTGAATTGGGACAAGACACAAACATTCAGTCCATTAGCAAGTGTTGTCATGAGGACAGCGTAGCTTATCAACTGGGTATCCCCAGGAATCCATGGGACTAGCAAAGCAGAATCTGGGGGCATCACTGGTAGGAAAGCAGGAGTTCCCCAAGAGACAGTCCTCACAGCATTTTACAGAGACAGCAGGGCCCTTGAGAAACAATAGTTTCCGTGACCATACACCAGCCTTTATCTATGCCTGTCTTCCCTGCTGGATTCACAGCAAGCCTACTTCTTTCTTTTCCAGTACAAATGGATTTCCACTCTCTGAATCCTGATGAATTTTTGCTCTTTTGCAGTTAGTAGGTTGTCCCTCAGGATTCTGCATGTCTGGATTTGCAATCGTGGAAACTGCCAAAGGTCTAGGGACCTGTGTGGCAGAACCCGGCCTCTACCACTATTGCCCAAGTTAGGGACTCTGGTCCCTTGAGCGTCCTGTGCTGCTGTGAAAGGTCTGTGTGCTTTAGCTTTTTTTTTTTTTAATGTAATTGCTTATACGTGTGTTTGATCATGCTCAAGTGGCCTTTCTGTGGAAATAGTGGCCAAGCTACACCTAGAAGTCACTGAAGAAAGTTCTAAGAACTCCTGCTTAGTATGAGGCTAGATAGAGAGAGAAAGAGAGAAAAGAAATCTACCTCTCTGCATTTTGCAAGTCCCTGGGCAAAATCTGTTGGCTGTGCACTCCTCACACAGAGATTCCAGGCAGGGATACCCTCGTGAGCCTCATCTCCCTGAGTTCCTCCTCCAGAATCAATCCCTACTTTGAGACCAGGGTTAGGGAAGGAAGAGCAGCAAAGCAGGGTCCAGAAGGAAGGACTGCCACAGACCATGGAGCACCAGGGGGACAGGCTGGTACCTTCTCACTGTTGGGGTACCAATGGGCTCAGCTCAGCAGGTACAGGGGTGCCCTTGGCCCCTCTGGTGGGCTTTGCAGTGACCCAAACTCAGGAAGAAAAAAAGCTGGCTCAGGTGACTTATTTTTGACTGGGAAGGAGCTGACAGCAATGGAAATAAACAAGTAGGGAATGATGTTGGAAAGTTGGAGGGTTTGTCCTTTACATCTCAGCTTTCTCTCCTATCTTCCCTTGCTCTGTGGTGTGTTCTCAAAGAAGTTTTTGGCATGATATTCCTGTTCACTGATTAACTCCTGAGCTGTCTCTTTTCTGCTGTTCAGCTCATCTGGTGAATTCTTTTACTGTGAAAAGTATCTTGCCCTTGCAAGGGCAAGGGGAAGACCTGAGAAATCCCAGAGATTTCAGCTTGCCACCCAGAAGGAAACCAGGCTATTTGGAATGCTGGAAAGGATTCAGAGTAGGGGAAATCGTCTTGGACATCTGAGACCACTCCCACATTCAGCGGTCCCCTGGACACAAACCCAGACCTTGATACTGATCCTGAACCATGGTCTCAACTCAGTCCCCTGTGATCCTAGCCGCAGTGCTTTCAGATCAGTGCAGCCATGCCCATAGGCACAAACTCTTAAGCCTAGATTCTGTCCTGAGAGGTCATTCCCCGACGACCTGGCTCCAAAGCCTCAGAGATTGGGGACAGTGAGGAACACCAGAGGACTCACCCTGCCACCCTGAAAGGAATCATGCCATTTGGAACTCCAGAAAGGATTCAGAGGAACTGAAATCTGCATTCCTACCTCTGGACACCCCCATATTCAGCAGGCCCCTGGATGCAAACCTGGAGCTTGACACTCACCCTGAACAAATCCCTCGACAGCCCCCTCCCCCAGAAGGATGGACAGAGTTCTGGCAGATCGGGCCTGCCATGTGGTGGGCCCTAACCATAACCTTTGCTTTGGTTCTCAGGATTCTGACCCCAAAGGCATTGCAGTAGGTGCCCTACAATTTGGGGACACCTGGGCAATCCCAGAGGATTCAGCCTGCCGCCCAGAAGGAAACTGTGCCATTTGGAACTCCAGAAAGTATTCAGAGGAGCAGAAATCTGCATGCCCAGCTGAGGACACACCCACACAGAGCTGACTCCTGGACACTAAGCCAGGGCCAGACACTCACCCTCACCTACACTGTCAACTCAGCCACCCAGACAGCTCTCCATAGGGTCTTCAGGTCAGTCCTGCCATGACCCTGGTCCCTAACACTAACCCTTCAATGGGTTCTGTAATGTTCTCCTCATTTCAGATTATGTGGTGTTTCTGCAGGACATTGTCCTGGTGTGGGATCAAACACACTGAAGCATCCCGTGTGAAGTGGCAAACGTGGTAAAGAAATGACACCTGGGGAATCTGAGCATGGAGAAAACATGTATTTGTGCTGCTATAACAAGCTGACTGCACTTTGAAATCACCGCAGAGGAAATGACTCTTCCAAACATCCATGTTAGCATGACGACACGGAAGCAGAGAGAACATCGGACTTTGGGATTTAGGCCAAGCCCTCCCGGATCCAGGTCAACCAACATGGAGAGGACACATGTTAGCAAGAGACTCGTGGGAGGATTAAATCATGGGCCCCTGTATCTCAGGTGCAGTAGAAGCAGTGGATTTGGAATTTCAGTTTTCCACAACGATCCACCACAAGCTGGTTAGAACTGTGCAAAAGCAGAAAGGGAAGCCCCAGTAAAGTGGACTGGGGATGTCAGAAGGGGAGGCTGGAAGGGCGCCTGGTGCTCAGTGCCCATTACAGACCCCACATTGCAATCCCCCACAGGAGAGACTCACCAATTCCAGGCCCCACAGGGGAAGGTGGAGGTTCATCTCCTGACTTTTTGTAGGAGCTTTGCAGCTCAGCTGGTGAGAATTCTCCTTCACCCTGCCTTTCTCCAAGGGACTTCTCTTCAAGCACCCTTCCTAACTTCTTCCTCCTCCATGAAATAATGTTCCTCTCCTTTGTTTCTCGCACTTGCCTGTGATGGGACCGTAGCTTGCTCAGCCCAGACTGCCATTCTCTGCTCTTCCCAAATAAACCCATGCTGCTGATCAAATAAATGGCAGATTGAGTTTAAGGCCAATCGAACTAAGAAATTCAAGAACTTGCAAGGAACAAAATCAATATGCACAAATTAGTGGCACTCCTACGTGCTCCGAAGGAACCATCAGAAAGAGACTACGGAGAACGATCTCATTTACACCTGCATCCAAGACAGCAAGGTACCCGGGAGGCCCCTGAACCAAGAAGGTGACAGACCTGTCCTCTGACAGCCCTTCAACAATGAGGACAGACAGGGAGGGGGACACACGGAGATGGGGAGGCACTGCGCTCAGGGAAGAACCCACACTGGGAAAATACCTACTCTCCCCAAAACCATCTACAAAGTCCTCACTCTGGCTCCCGAATTTCCGGACTCGGCGCAAGCCTGGAGTGTGTGTGGACACGGGAAGGACCCCGCAGGGCTGAGGTGGGGGGAGCACAAGCACCAAAGCAGGCGGACGCTCCCTGACTGCAGACCATCTGAGGAGCCCCAGGAACCGAATCCTCGAGCACACAAACACAGACGAGGACCTAGGAGCACCCGAGCCCAGAAAGCGGGGACCACACAGCCCCGCACACAGCACAGCAGGAGGCCACGTCTCCTCACACAAAACGACGGAATCCCCATGTCTACACAGGGCGCCCTTTCTCTGTGGGGTCCTGAGACAACGAACCCCTTGATAGTCCACTCAGGTGGCTTCTCGTCACCTCCTCCAGCATCTGGTCCTTAGGAGGTTGGACTGCTGCCAGTGTGGGCGCGTCCTCCACAACGGGTCCGGTCAGTGTGGATGCAGAGCCACACCCTCCTCAGCTTGTCCTGTCAGGGTGGGAGGCGCCCCACATTCTCCAGAAGTCTCCACAGTGGGTCCTGAAGAGGCTTGCCTCAGGTCCCAGCTGTGGCTGCGCAGCCTGGGCTCAGGGCGAGAGCTGGGGTCTGGCGCCCTCTGCAGGCGGTGGAAGGCAGTGCAGGACTGTGGGAGCTCACCCTTCAGTGGAAATTCCTGCTCCCTTCCGGGGTCCAGCTGAGGCCATTTCATTCAGGAAATTCAAGCTGCATGGAGCCCAATACCCCCCAACTTCCCCCCAAATAGCTAAGGAACAATGAATTGGAAACAAAGTGGAATTACAACAGTCCTTGACCCAAACAGTGGCACTGAACATGGCCCTGATGCAGACCCACACTCTGACCTCAACTTGGTCTCAAGCCTGGACCCTACCCTAATCCAAGACCCTAACCCTAGCCCCCAACCCAAACAATGTTCACAAGAATCACAAGGTAGAAACTGCAAATATCCATCAATGGCAAGTGCATAAGCAAAGTGTGGTGAGGGTTTGAATTTGGGTTCAGGTCCAGGTTTTAGTCAGAGTTCTAGATCTGGCTTTGGGTTTAGTGTTAGGGTGAGGATTTAGAGTGAAGGACAAGGGAACAGAGTTATACTTTAGGGCTTTAAGTTTATGATTTAGGCTTTAAGACTCAGGGCTTATGGGATAAAGTTCAAGGTCAAATTTGGGGTTTGGTTTCATGCTGAGATTTGGGTTCAGGGTTCATGGCTTGGAGGTCTGGTTTAGGGTTTGGGTGCTGTGCTGCGCCCCATTCGGGACTGCAGGACCCACATTACTCGCTCCCCTGTGCTCCTGCGCTCCAGCCTAGCCCCTGAGGCCCTGATGTCACGTTCCTGCTGCCTGCTGCCCCTCCCCGCCCCATGGTTTCTCTGGAGGACCCTCTGATCACAGGTAAAGTGACACCGCGACTTGCTCTCACCTGAAGCAGAAAACGCGGGCCAGGAGCGGGGGATGGGGGGGGTCTGGGCACAGCCTCCTGCCAACACCAGGGCACCGGGACCACCCCGGATGCCGCGCTGCACCCTGTCTGCAAGGGGTCTTGCCAGGGACAGTGCCACAGGAGGTACTCCCCCCCCCCGCCAGCAGGCGGGCTAGTCCCCATTATTCAGCACCCCTTCGCGCCTGTCAGAGCCTCCTGCCATTCCCAGGGCACCCAGAACCCAGAGAGTGAGGCCTTGGGTGCTTTCGAGTGACAGATTCAAGGCAATTCTTCGACTTTGGGGCTTCAAAGTTAACATAGTTTTCATTTGTGATTATTATTTTTGTGTGGGGCCATAGCTTTTCTTTTGAACTATGGTCGTTTTCACTCCCGGTTCTGAAGAAGCCCCTAAATCCTAACCCTGTTGAGGACTCCGAAAGCTCTCAGAGCAGCAGTGCTGGGGGACAGTGTGGACACATGGTTTGGTTTCTCCTCTGGCCTGCTTCTGTGGCAGCCCCGCTCTGTCCTCCTCAGACTTCAGAGCAATATCTGAACAAGTGGAGAAGGGACCAGGGGGTCAGGAAGGTGGTCACCTAAGAGTGACTTCTATGGAGGGTGGCTGAGCTAGCAAGTGAGCATGTTAGTCCAGCTCTGCCTGCATTCAGGATGGAGCTGAACAGGGGCCAGGGAAGGGGAGGGGGAGCAGAGAGCTGGGACAAAGGGACCAAAGAGGAGATTCAGATGAAGGGAAGTAATGGGGAGGAAAGAGAAGAAACTCTAGAAGACAGGCATGTAGAAAGGAAAAGGGATGAAGTGGGCATTGGGAAAGGGCACCACAAGGGAAGGAGAGAGGGGAAGGAAAGAGGGAGGAAGAGAGGAAAGGGGAAAGGGAGAAGGGAGGAGTCAGCATGCCAGGGCTCCCCCTGCATCTGAAGAAGAGGTGGCTGGTCCAGCTTGTCAAACAGGGTGCTCACTCTTTGGTCCCAGTTTCTGCTCCCAGTGCTACTGGGCTATTCAAGGAAGGCAGGCTGTCCCCTGTGACATACTGGAGCCCACTGGAGCCCACAGGAGGGTGGGGGAGGTAAGATGCCACCGGGTCCTGTCGTGAGCTGCTCACAGCCACCAGCCTCACCACATAGTGCAAGAGGGACCCCAGAACAAATCAAGGGCACAGGCCCGAATGTCTACAGGTGACCCTGGGCACTTAGCTCATCGCAGTGAACCACACCGCCTCCTCAACCCAGGCTTTCAAAGCCTCCTCTTCATTCCTGGCTTTCATGTCTGTAGGAACATGAGCCATATTGAACTCATCTCCGACAGACAATTCTGACTCACCACGTGTCAGATTTTTATGAGTGGCTGTGATAGAGTAAGATAGCAATGCTCCAACAAACCGACTGTTTCCTCCCACTTGACCTCAACAGTCTTATACATTTTCTTAGCGAAAACATCTTGTCTCCTTCCATTAAGCTCATAACGTGGTCTAATAGTATACATGCGCCTTCGTTATATGTGAAGCGATACAGAGGTCCCTTTTCTTATTTTTTAATTTTACAAGGTAAATTCAGTGAACACATCCAACTTGACGAATACGTCTTTAAAATGTCAATCCTGGCAAAGCTTTTTCTGCCTACAGTTTGGAGCCTACGTGGTGACATTTATAAAATGCGTTCAGTCCCTCAGTGAGGCTCTTAGAAGCTAGCCATGGCTTACTACTTGCCAGGCACTGTGTCAGGTGTTGGAGCTAAAGGGAAGGAGAGCTTGGAGGCTGGCTGGGGAGACATCCATGACACAACCACAGCTAGAAACAGAGGCCAGTGCTAGAAAAGAGAGAGCAGGCTGCATGGAGATTGCGTACCATGGGGCTTGTGAGCTCACGAATAAGTGAGAGTAACTGGAGTGGGGAGATGGGGGAGAGGAGAGGGTCTTCCCATCAATGGGAATCACCTCTGCTTGGAGGAAGGCGCCATGAGAGTCTCCACAGGAAGAGGGAGGAAGTGTGGTTGAAGGGCAGAGAGATGGGGCAGAACAGGCATCAGTCAGTTGGAGGGGTATGAAGAGACTGATGGGAGGATTATGGGTGCCTTTGGAGGACTAAGAATTTGTTAGAAGATCAGTGCAGATTTCTATGGAGACAGATTCCAGGAACTGATAGGTCTTTGAAAGGTCACTCTGGCTGCCTTTTGGCAAAGGGGTTGGTAAAAGGCACTTGCAGGTGTGAACACACCAGGTGGGAGGTGAGTGCAGGAAATCAGGTGAGGGAGCATGGGAACTTGGTCTGGGGACTGGGGATATATAGGGGAGAATAGCCTTTAAGGAGTTCCACAAATTGGCACCAGCTGTGGCTTCATTACAGAGCTGCAAGGGGGAGGTGGGTGTGTCCTGGAGGTTACAGAAATTACATGAGAAAGGGAAGTCTTTTTAGATCTTTCTTTCAACTAGAGGAACTCTCACCTTATTGATAGAATTCCAGAGTGGGAACCGATGGACATGAGGACATCTTTGAAATGTCTGAATATGTTCTTGGACATCTTTGCAAGTGACGAGGAGACCTTGACCTTAGGAGGCCTCGGCCCTCTTTGTAGCCAAAAAGATTTCACCTACAGATTTGGGTTCTCCCTTTTAAAGTCAATGAGACAGTCCTTCCAAAGGACACCTCCTATCATTTTACCCTCTCATCATACCTCACGTGCTGGGATCTCCAAGACCCTCCGTTCCAGGTTGTGAGTATCCACTTTGGCGAGGCTGGTCTTGCCAAGAACACCACCACAGGAAATCTAGAGCCTGTAGTGCTATTAATAACATCATCGAAGACTGTGTTTGCTGCCCTCATGGCCACGTCCCACCATGACTCACTGAAGCTTTTTACACATTGTATCCATTAAGCTATAGTTCCCAAAGCTCTTCTTCTCTAGTGCCATTAATTTTTAGGGGACCAGGCAAACCTTTAACTTGTCCCCCTTAATTGGATCCCTGTGCCCCCACAATCTCTTTGAATGCCTTTCACAATGATCCTTGAATGAGATCTGAGACCACTGCTGGTACCTAACACTTTTTGGCACCTTGTCTGTTAGGTTCTTGGAAGAGGAGGTGGCTATGGAGGTGAGTGGGGATGGGAGTGGGAGGATTTCTCCCTTCACTTCCCTTTTTGTTTTTTCATATAATGGGTTTTGAGGGGGAGGGAAAGGTTAACCAGACCATTTATTTTCCATCTCCCATTGATAAAATGTTAACCACTCCCCACTGGAAGAATTTAGATCTTTCGTTTGAATCTCCAGGAAAATCTCCCAAACCCAGACCACCACCATGTGGATTCAGCCATCTTCTGATTCACGTCCAGATTGTCTCCTCCTAACTGCTCAAGCCACAGGTTAAGGGCGAAATGTTCAGTGCCCAAGCATTTAAGTGGGGAACACGTTTATCTAAGCAATTGCATGCAGCTCTGTATCTGCATACAGGGGGTCACTCCCAAGCCTTTCCAACCTCAGCAAAACAAGACAAAGCCCCAGCGATCTGGGGTATATATCATTCATTCATTCCTGTGTTCAACACTCATGGCGGATCCCCACCAAGACAGTGGGAGAGCAAGGACTGGAGAAATCCTGGAAGCTGAAGTCTGAGGAGGATTTCAAATTCAAGTCAGAGATGAAAGAAACATCTGGACTCGGTCCTCAGGTACATGCAGTATTCTGAACTGAGGCTAGAACCAGAGACCATTCTAATGAAAGGCCTCTACAGGTGGGCTCTCACAGGTGAGCTCTGACTCAGTTTCGTGTATATTCATTCATGAAATAGCTCTTCGGGTCAACATGCAGAAGAAAACCATTTAAGAAAACTGACAATGAGGAGAGGAAAGGGAAGCCAGAAGCCATGTGAATGGGGAGAGAGGAGGAGCCAGGGCAGCAAACCAAAAATCCCTCCCTGCCCTCCTTGCTGCCAGGGAGGTCTGAGGGACTAGTTTCCACCTGGGATCCCAAGTCCAGAACAAAAGCAGCTGGGCCATGGCGGGAGAGGGAAGGGGGTCCTCAGCATGAGCGGGGGTGCCGAACAAAGGGGGCTAGTGCGCCCGCTGGCGAAGGGACACCTCGCAAGGCGCTGTCCCCAGCCTGACCCCATGGGGACTCGGGATCAGCGCTGCGTCCGGGGTGGTCCCTGTGCCCTGGGGTTCGCGGGAGGCTGGGCCTCCACAACCCCCGTCCCCGACCCCAGGTCGCTTCCCGCACTTTCTGCTCCAGGGGAGGGCGCGGCGCGGTATCACTTTACCTGTGCGCAGAAGGTGGTCCAGGGAAGCCTTGGGGCGGGGAGGGGCAGCAGGCAGCAGGAGCGGGACAGCGCGGCCTCCCGCGGGAGCGCAGGGGCGGCGAGTCCGGTGGGTCCTGCAGTCCCGACCCGGCCGCAGCACAGCACCACGGCGCTGCGCGCCCCTCCTCCGCCCGCCCCTCCACCTCCTCCCAGACTCTCAGCCACATCCTCTGTGAGCTCACTTCTCGCTCTGGCAATTAGCAAAGCCCCTTTTCCTGGCCGCCATCAACCCGCCCCCGCCCCCCTCCCTCCTGAGTCCTCCGCGAGCTCACTTTTCGCTTTGGCAATTAGCAAAGCCCCTTCTCTGCGCCGTCCCCGCCCCCTCTCCCTCCTGAGGCCCCGCCGGGGCTGGGGCGCTGGGCGAAGCCCGGGGGGCTGCAAGCGTTGCCAGCGCCGGCGCTGGGCAGCCTCCTAGCCTGGCTCCCTGAGCGGGTGTCCTTGCGCGGCCTGGCTGTGAAAATATCATCAGTACTGTTAACCCTGGCTGCACTCTCTGGTCAGTTTGCTGGCTTCCTGATTGCGCCCAAAGCCAGGAACCAGCTTCCACAAAACAGGCCTGGGCTGAGATGCCTGCCCAGGATCTGTTTGAGCAGTCTACTCATCTCCAGGCAGGGATGGCACTTCGACCTGGATGTTTGGGTTTTTTTATTGTTTTTTGGTCATTGGTTATTATTACAAGACCTCCAGGGTAGGTGCTCCACAAAGGGAGTGAAAACAGGACTCCTGATATATACGCATAAGGCCATTCTAGAAAAATAGCTTGGGGTTCTCTCGGAAACGCGGCATTGGTCCTTGCACTATGGTTTAATAGAAAAGGGATTATGCACCAAGTTACTTAAATGAGCATAGGTTGAAATCGTTTACTGACAGTAAATATTTTAAATAGTTATATTTTAACTAAACCTATCATCAATCATAAATATATCACAGAAAGGTTACAGGCAATTTAAAGGCAATAGCACTCTCTTCAGGGTTTTAAATAATCCCTGTCTGTCTTGGCACATGAGAATGCAAAGATAGGAAATGGTTTGTAAAAGATCATATAATAGCTTTTACTATACGGTATCAGCAATTTATCATAAAGGAGCGGCCTCCAGCTAAAAAAAAACTCAGCTTTGAAAAATGCAGAAAACCAGCAAAGGTTTCCATACCCTCTTGGTGACCAGAGGCATGCTTTGTGCTCTTCATCATCTCTTTCGTGGTTCTGAGGCCCATGGTGCTCAGTAGTTTAGTGTCTTATTGTCTGGAATAGGCCATTGAAGAAATACCAGGCCCAGAGAAGAAGGTCCTGCTGGGTGTCTGAAGAAAGTACAACCTTTTAGATGAAGCTTTCTGGGGAGTTTGTTAGTGGTTTGTTCTGCTTCTGATAGGAAGGGAAATTTTTTTTAAAGAATTTATTTATTTATTTATTTGACAGACAGATCACAATTAGGCAGAGAGCTGGCAGAGAGAGAGAGGTGGCAGCAGGCTCCCCACTGAGCAGAGAGCCAGACATGGGTCTCAATCCCAGGACCCTAGGATCATGACTTGAGCCAAATGCAGAGACTTTAACAACTGAGCCACTCCAGTGCCCAAGGAAGGGAAATTTTTTAAAGAGTATTTTCTCTTTGAATCCATTTTGAGGTTTTGTTTGTGGTTCTTTCTGACTTCTCATGAAGATGGAATTATTTCTGAGGTTGGTTGTCAGGAACCGCATATCAAATCGAGGAATCCTGTTAGCAATAAATAAATAAATAAATAAAAGCTCAAGTGTTGGTATAAAGCTATTATGCTTTTCAAAACCCCAAACTATGATTCATGTATCGTGGTCATTCTTTATCATATCACACAGGACAGAGGTGGCAGAAACGCACTTTCAGGTTAATTTTTTTACAAGGAAGATTGACTTATGAACCTACTTTGTTATTCCCTTTCATTCAATTTCCCTGTACCTCCTTTTCTATGAAGTGTAACGGTAACCCAGCATTATTTTTATTGTTGGCACGTGCTTTGTGAACCATAAAGTGTATGCTATAAATGGGAGCGCTTTTCTTTTCTTTTTTTTTTTTTGTAGTTTACGAAAAACTAATATTTTTTTAATTTATTTTTTATTTATTTTCAGCATAACAGTATTCATTCTTTTTGCACCACACCCATGCAAGCAGTGCCCTCTATAATACCCACCACCTGGTACCCCAACCTCCAAATCCCCCGCCCCTACAAAACCCTCAGATTGTTTTTCAGACTCCATAGTCTCTCATGGTTCAGCTCCCCTTCCAGTTTCCCCCACCTCCCTTCTCGTCTCTAACTCCCCATGTCCATGAAAAACTAATTTAAAAACATTCACTCACCAGAGTACCCAAAGGGCTCCCATATAAACTATCTGTCGTTACATTATGTCCCAATGTGGAGCTCGATCCCAGGATCCTGAGATCATGACCTGAACTGAAGGCAGAGGCTTTAACCCACTGAGCCACCAGCCCCAATGTATTCTCTTCAGTACCAGAATTTGTAACCAATTGACAGATGAAAAAGGAGGCAGTCATGTGAAAAACAATAGGAGTTAGACCTGCAAGAAATTCGAATTAGATGAATTCAGCTACTCAGGCACTGTTTCACATTTTCAGATCTCTGCAGAAAAGGGGTTAGCCTTTTTACAGCATGTAAAAGAGAAGACTATAACACATAATATGTGCAAGCATGTAAATATCAAAATATATCCCATTAGTTGCTAAGACACACAGGGCCTATTTTTTCTCTCAAATCCATGAACATGTAGGAGCAATAAGTGAGAAAAGTGAATGTATACTCTTCACTTTGAAGTCTTTTAGAAATCTAAAATATGACTTTCTATGGTTTGTGTCTCCATATTCCTTTATTGCCAGTTTGAACAAATCCACATGCTTTGATTCAAAGGTAATAAAAACCTCTTATTTGGAAAAATGATGTTTATTTTTGTTCTCTCACCCTTAGCAGGTGGTTTCATTTTAGCACACTTCAGAGTTATAATCTCATGCTTATTAAAAACATTTATTATGATCTACATAGATAAATGAAACTTTTATTTTATTAAATTATTTGCCAAAAAAATCTGTTATTTTTTTAAAATGTATTTCCTTTGAAGGGTTATTTTAGAGCGTTCAGAGAGGATCTAGGAGTTTCAGTATTATGCAGTTTTTAAGTAGGTATGAAATGGTTATTTATAGGATTGTTTCTTTAAGGCTTATGTATATTGTCCATTATATGATATAAAATATTTTGAAAGTAAATTTAAGGTATGTTTTACATAGTTTATTTTTTGGAAAAAAATATTGAAATGACTTGTGAAATTCAGTATACTCTCAACATTAATTTATTCTGAAATTTACCAGTTGTCTACTGAACCTATTATATGGCAGATATTACTTCAGACTACACTGGTAAATGAAATACTTGGCTTTGTAGAACTTTTATTTTAATGGGTGAGACAATTAAAAGCTATAAACCTTAATAAAAAATGCATAGTGCATTCAAAAAGGATGAGTACAATGGGGAAAAAGAAAAATTCGATCAGGGTGAGAAAAATCAAGGTTGCTAGGCAGGGGATGGGGAGTTAAAATTTTTAATAGGAAGATCAGGGTAGTTACAATGAAGCTGACAATTGAACAAAGGTATGGAAAGGTGATGAAGTTGCCCAGAACTATCAGCAATAAGGTCACTCCAGACAAAGGAATTGGCTATCTTGAAGGCCATAAGGTTGGATCATGCCTGGCATATCTGAGGAATAGCAAGGAGGCCACTGTGAGTGACTGAAGAGTAGCAGGGAAAGAGGTCACAGAGGTTAAATGAGTGGCTAGATCATGTAAAAGCTTAGAAGTCATTGTAAAACTCTGGCTTTTATATTTGGAAACTTACTGTGTGATAGAATTTCTGCTAATAACTGAGAGTTCAAATGTCCATAAAATTTCAAGGATTCTTATTCTAGTAAGACAGAATAAAGAGAAAGAGTTCATATTTTCACATGGTGTAACAAATGCTCGGAGATCCAAGTGTAGGAAGCTATGGGAGCACAGAAGAAGGCACTAAAATCTCACCAATATATTTGATGACTGTGACTATATATAAATTTGTATTTTCTAGATTTTTTATAGTCATGGAATCACACAGTATATACTATTCATTGCCTGGCTTTTCTTTTCTCAGCATCATTACTTTGAGAATCTCCAATTGTAAATAGTTCATTTATGTTGAATAGTAATCTCTTTAATGAATAGATCATAATTTGTCTTTGCTCTATGGATGGACATTGATGAACATTTCCACTGTTTTCAATTCTTAAAAATAAAGCTGCTATGAAATTCTTATACAAGTCCTTGTATGAACATAGGGTTTGTTTCTCTTGGTTAAATGCCTAGAAGTAAAATGGCAATGTGTGTAACTGCAAAATATTTTGCCTTTTAAAAAATTTTCAAACTATTTTCCAAAGTGGTTGTATCATGATATATGCCAACAACAGTTTAGATTTTTTGTTGCTCAGACCAAGTACAATTAGCCTTTATAATTTTAGCCATTCTAATAGATATGTAAGCATGTCTCATTATGATTTTTAATTTGTATTTCCTTAATGTCTAAATGTTGAGAAATTTGTCATGTGCTTATAAGCCATCCATATACTTTTGGTGACATGTCTCTTCCTTTATTTCCTTCACATGTAAAATTGGACACTCTGTTTGGTTATTAGTAAGGTTTTTTATTTTTATTCATTTTTTAATAATCAGAGTAGATGTCCATTATCAGATATATAATTTGCAAATCCCATGTCCATCTTTACGTTTTCTCAATGGAGCTTTGATAGCTGTGTCTTCAAGAAATATGCTACTTCTTTCTGGTATGCGGAGGTATGACTAGAACACTATCAATGTTGACCTTGCAAAGAAAATCATGGCTTAAGATATATGTAGTCTGCAGTTGTTGGGAGTGTTCACCATCCTTGCTTTTAACTCATCTCTCACGGCCCACACATTCAGATATAGGGGAATATTGATTGACAAAATATTAATTGCCAAATAACACTAGTTGGAGAATAAGAAAAATGCAGGCACCTGATTATATCATATTACTTAAATAAAATATGTTTTTTATAAGTGCTATTGGAAGTAAATTCCTCAATACTTTAATCACACAGAATGATGGAATCCTAGATTTTTTTTTCTTGTATTTACTAAGAAAATGATCATGCCTCAAGTATATTAAAATGGAATAGGGAAAATTAAAAATTGTTTTTTAGTTGATTTGCGTGTGTTGTGTGCGTATGTGAGAGAGAAAGTGAGAGAGAAAGAGAAAGAGAAAAAAGAGAAAGGGAAAGACAGAGAGGTGGCTGCAGTGAATGAATTGATGAGTTGCAGGATAGATTTTAAAGTTTTGTCTTTTGCTTTCTACATTTCCTTTTCCTTAGGTTCAAGAGAACAATCAGTAATATCTCAGATGCCTGCTGGTAACATCAGCAGAAAGAGTTAGAGGTTCCCAGAAAATTAAAGATGAGATATAGTTTTCCTGACATAAGAAAAGTCATTTTTTGTCCCCAGCTATTTTCAATGATCTATACCCCACCTGTGTACTTGCCCAAGCACACTTCTTCCAAAACTTCCTGGGAGGTTCTTACAAAGAAATGCAAAAACCTCACTAGTTAAGGATTTTGAGGGAACAAGGCAATGGGAAAACTAACAGTCACCACCAGACCAGGAAATAGCCTAAGCTATTGAGACAATAAATCAGTGGTAAAACTCCTAGTGCTATTTCAAAAGTAATCAAGAGGCCTTGCATTCCTTGTCCCAGAAAATGAGCCCAAGACCCCATCTAGTTTATATCTGCTCTTGAAGCCTGCAGAGTCCCTTTCCCTTGTCCAACAGTTACCTCTGCTTTATTCTAACGTTGAAGTTTCTGCCCTCGGTGGAATACAAGCTTCATTCAGGTGAACATGCAATACATATTGCACAAATACATATGTGGATGTGCATGCATCCACAACCTTATGACCAACCATACACGGGATAATAAAACTCTCCCTTCTGAGTATTCATCTTAAATACTAAATAAAAATCTCTCTCCTGTTCAAACAGTCAAGGCTTTGGAACTTATTCCCTGTGATCTCCTTGTATGTTGTAAACAAAGATTCCTTTGTTTGACAACTCCACCTGTTTCTGTGATTCACCAAAGACTGACCTCAGTTAGTTCAGTTACTGTAATGGCTTTCACTACTCTGATTCTACCTCTGCAAGTCTCCAAATTTAACTATTTTTTTCTCCCAATTCCGCATGTTCTTGGCTTTAAACTGCAACTCTGAAGAGATGATTTGCTTGTTAAAAAAAAAATACAAAGAAGAAAGGGAGTAGTAGTCAACATTGTTACTTTGAACTTCCTGCCCTAAGGGGCTGACCTGTTGTTTCTCTTTGACTTCCTGGACTAAAACGACAGAAATTTGGCAATACATAACTCCCCAATCCAGATTACTGACAGAACAGTTTATACTCTTAGAAAAATATTAGTTTAAAAAGATCACATAATTAAATACTTAAGCATGTAGTGTAATATAGTGGTTTACAAGAAATATATTTTGGTCATCTGAATATTTGGTTTTCAACCATGGCTACTGACTCACAGCTCCTAAAACTCTTGGAATTTCCTGTGATAAGGGTGAGAGAGGTGTGTTTTGTTATGTTAATGAAGTGACCTTCAGACCTCACTCAAGGCAAGGGCTGTTTGCCTGAAGGACCAACCACTTGGTGAAAGCCTTCATAACTTTTTTGCCCAACATGCCTCCCCTTCCTCCCAATTCAGGATTATCTGGGGAGGGAAGAGGAGCTGGAGATTAGATCAGCAAATGACAATGATTTAGTCAGTCATGACTATGTCATGAAGCCTCCACAGAAAACCTGAAAGGACTGGGTTCAGAAAGCTTTTAGTTTGTTAAATGTATGAAAAGGCAGGAAGAGTGGCAGTCTTACAGAAGGTAATAGAAGCTCTGTGCCCATTCTCCATACCTTGCCCTGTGCACTTCTTTATCTATCTATTGATTTAAATCTTCTATTATATCTTTTAATAAGCTGGCAAACATAAAAGTAAGTATTTTTCTGAGTTTTGTGAGTCCCTGTAGCAAATTAAAAGAACGTAAGAAGTAGGCCACTGGGACGTCCAACCTGTAGTTGCTCAGTCACAAGCACAGGTAATAACCTGGGGCCTACAGTGAGACTGGCATCTGAGATGGGGTTGGAGATAGTCTTGGAGGACTGATCCCTTAACTGATGAAATCTTACGCTATGTTCAGGTAGATAGTGTCAGAATTTAGTTGAATTCTTGGAGATCCTGCTGTTGTCTGAAAATTATTTGGCATTGTTGGTATGATGTCCTAAAACCCAAAAAGATATAGCTACCTCAAAATAAGAATAAGGTTGACATCTTATATATAATAAGTGGTATATCATGGATTTAAAATATACCCAATAAATAGTGTAAGGAAATAAGGAAAGATTTTGAAATAAAAACAAGACTAAGAACCTAGTGGTACTAATAGATTAAATATATGTAATCTAGTTGAATTAAGAATACAATGGATAGAATACGTAGTGGATTCAATAGAGATAAGAAGTCACTTAAGGATATAGTCATCTGGATACCAGCAAAGCATTAAAATTATCAATATAAAAGAGGTGTAAGATGTAGGTGATGTGTGTGGAACAAAAGCTAGAGAAAAAATTAGATTTCCTTACTACTCATAGCCTGTTAACAAGTCCTTGAAGTTCCTCTGGGGACTCAGCTGCTTCCATGTGGACACATCCACTCAGGGCAAAAAGCATTCTTAGTCCACCCCCCCCAGGATACTGAAAATCTACTTTCACGTGTAAAGATTACTTTGGAAACATCTTTATCTCTACTCCCCACCCCTGCCCTCAAGATATACATTGGCAATCATCTCCCAAGCATATACCCACTGATACACATCAGAAGAGTCTCTTCCCTGAGTTTTTACTAAATAGTAATAAATGACCTTTCCCTAACAATAGCTAGCCCCCTCAAGGTCCTGGAAACCTTGTTTATAAAATACCTTGGAGGCTTGTGCTATCCCTAACCTCCTCCCAAATTGAAAGTATATAATCAGCCACTCTTCATGACCCTCTCTCTCTACTCCAAATAAATAAATAAATATTTTTTAAATAAAATAAAATAAATGACTTTTTTTAAATGAAAGAAGAAAAAGGAAAGAAATATTTGAATATTAATGTACATCTATTTCTCAAGCATAAAATAGTCAAGACACTGGATTAAAACTTACATACAAGAAAAGAAAGAAAATATTCATAACTATAGTTGACTCTATGAATCCCAAACTAGGGCATACATACCAAAGACAAAAAAAAAAATCATAAGACTTAGAGAGAAAAAAAATAATTCATTAATAAAGAAACAAGAATCAGACTGACAGAAATTTTTTAAATAACATCAGATATAAAAAAGAATGAAGTAATAGCTTTATTATTTTGAAAAAAATAATCACCAATGTAAACATTTAGATCCTTATAAAATGTCATTGGAATAGGAAGGCATAATAAAAAAAATTTTTCAGGAATACAGACCACAGATAATTTGCCTTAATTTGTGTAGGCAGCACTTAAATACTAATATTATTTTAACATTTAAAATGTACTCTATGACCTATGGGGTGGGGGAAAAGAGGATGACCAAGCCATCTTGAAATAATTCAGTTTTATGAAAAAAGTAAAAAGATCAAAAAAAAGACTTGAAGAAAAGAGAGATAAAACATATGCATAATAAAAATAAATAAATAAATAAATAAACAGCTGGAGTGCCTGGGTGACTTAGTCGGTTCAAGTGTCTGCCTTCAGGTCAGGTGATGATCCCAGGGTCCTGGTATTGAGCCCTGCATCAGGCGCCCTGCTCAGTGGAGAGTCTGCTTCTCCCTCCCATTGAGAAAAAAAATTTGACTTGTTTATTTGAGAGAGATAATCTTTAAATTTTACTTATTTATTTGAGAGAGTGAGAAAAGAAAAACATGTACACAGCAGGGGAAATAACAGAGGGAGAGGGAGAAGCACCCCACTGAGCAGGGAACCCCCTGCGGGGCTCTATCCCAGGATCCGGGTATTATGACCTGAGCTATTGGTAGACACTTAACTGACTGAGCCACTCAGGTACCCCAATGAATACAATTTTAAAAATAATAATACTACTAATAATAATAAATAATATTTCAGATAGTATGATTTCTTTTAATGTAAGACTTGGTATAAAAACAGGATGACATACTTGTCTAATTATAGCAAAAGACTTTGATAAGTTTAGTTGCAGGAGTACATAAAAAATTTAACTTCTTTTATTAACGGATAATTTAATTAGATTAAATTAAGAGACATCAAAATTTAGAGAATCTAATAGTCCTGATCTATTAATAAATGTAGCCATCCTGACCCCAAAACAATAGTCTTCAGTAAGCATATAAGCATAAGTTGAACATTTACACAAACAGGCCATTATTTAGGCCAGAAGTAAATGCCAATAAATTCCTAGAGTTAAATATCAGGCTATATTTTCCAAGAATAAGGCAATAAAATTAGAAAACAATGACCAAAATATTAAATTCATATAATTGGAAGTTAACTTCATACCTAAAAAGAAATAATACAGCTAATTCAGAAATTTTTAGAATTACAGTACCTTGGTAATATCAACTCTCAAAATGCGTAACGGACAGGTGGGGCTAGGGAGGAAGAGATCCATAGGGAACTTTGTGAACAGGCTCTCAGAAATCCCCAAAATGTGGTGTGGGAAAACCAGAGTAAAGAGATAAATTGGACCACCCTACCCCAGGGAAGAGCACCCTGATCTAGGCATGTGGGATGGAGGACCACCCTGCCCTAGGTGTATGGGGTGGGTCATGTGGGGTGGGTGTCTCTATGATAAACACCTGTAACCAAAAAAGAATAATCAGACCCTAAAAAGGAGGTAAGCCATTGCAGCAGTTATTGATAGAGATGTTAAAAGGATTAAAGTTGCCTGGTTACCTTTTTATAAAAAATAAACCCTGAAGGCACTCATTGTTAACTGTGTGGGGACCCCTCTTAGTTGTGAGAGCTTTTTCTATATATTCACTTGATAAACTTCTGTCACTTACTCACTCTCCATTGCCCACGAGATTCCTTCTTTGACTCCAAGAGACAAGAACCTAGCTCTCCCACATCATTCCCTAGAGTTAAGTATCAGGCTATATTTTCCAATGATAAGGCAATAAAACTAGAATAGAATGACCAAAATATTAAGTCCATGTAACTGGAAGTTAACTTTATACCTAAAAAGAAATAATACAGCTAATTCAGAAATATTTAGAATTACTCTACTATGGTAATATCATTTGTGAAAATAAGTGACAATAATTAAAGGTATGAAGGAAATCTAAAGGTTTAATTGTATTAATTCAAAAGAAAAACAAAAACAATACAACAAAAAAACACCAAAGCATAAAACAACAAAAACAAAACAAAAAAAGAATATAAAGGCAAAACCTAAGAACGACAGCAGTAATAACAAAATATTATAGAAACAAACAAATTTTTGGAATAGATTAATAAGAAAGATTTGACCAATGAGTACTGGTCAGGAATACTCAGAGATGATGAAGATAAAATAAAATACTAAATGAAATGTATAAAAACTAAATTATAGACCTAAGAGACTGATTAAAAATGCTTCTAGAAAAAGAGTCTAATTTGAAGACAATAAAATTAATATAGCACCATAGAGAAAAAACTGTATTTGTGACATAGGGGATCAATTAGAGATGATAAAGTATTTCCTTAAATATCAAAGATAACAATTAGACTCAGTGGCTCAGTCAGCTAAGCCTCTGCCTTCACCTCAGATCATGATCCCAAGGCCCTGAGACTGAGCTTGACTCCCTGCTTGGTGGGGAACCTGCTTCTTCTTTTCCCTCTCCCTCTGCAGCTTCCCCTGCTTGCGCTTGTTCTCTCTCTCTCTCTCTCTCTCTCAATAAATAAATAAATTTTAAAAGTTAAAAAAAATTAAGAAATAAGCATCAAAGATTAATCCATAAGGTAAAAATATTTATTAAAGTGATTAATTAATTTATATTAAAATTAAATATTTCCTTGCAATTAAGTGCAGTGTGGAGAAAAAGTTAATAGACAACTGACATAGGAATGAACAATACTTAAAATATTTAAAACTGACAAGGAATTATTAGATTTAGACTCCATGATGATCTCTATGTATGTGCATATAAAACACCTTAAAATACTTTGTAGGAATGTGCTACAGGAAATTAAAGAGACAGGGAGATAAAGGGGGAAAAAAATAGCTCAACTTGAAATGACTAGTTGGTTGCCACTGTGTTTTTTTATTTACATTTTCCACCACTTTTTTGGTCAATGAAATTATTTTACATGTATCTATTATTATCTTGTAGGACATGTTACACTAATATCATTATTAATGAAGTTGAGAATAAGAATATGATGCCTCATTTCATCATAATTGTTAAAAATGATCCCTAAGCTGGTAAATGCAGGAAGCCAGAAACAGAAATAATAATTAGCACCAGTTCAAAAGCTTGTCCACCTGGAACCTGTAAGAAAATCCAACTAGATCCTGAAAATAATGAGTGATTTGAGGAAACTGGACAGGGATATAGATTTCCAGATGCTTTTTACTTATAATGGCAATAGCAACTTAGACAATGTAATGGAAAAAAAAAAATATTAATTGGCAGTAGGAAAATTATTAAAAAAATATAAACCATAAGCCAATGAACTTGGGAAAATTATGAAGAATCTACATAAACATAAAAAGAAACAATATATATTTTCCAAGGCACATTCACATTTTAAAAACTAAGTTGAAAGGGGAACAATATGCCATAATACATATATCAATGTTTTTCATAGAAGTTTAGTCTAAAAAATAAACATTTTAAATAATTTATTTGGAAATTGATATCACATTTCTGAAAAACTTGGAAGAAGAAATGGATAACCATGACTAAACAAATGTAGCAGAAAAATGATTTACAATAATAGATGAAAGCTATTCAAAAATGCAGTGAATATTGGCCAAAGCTTAGAAAAATCGATAAAATATAAAATGTAAAATGAATTCATGAATGAAAAATAGAATCCCATTAAATCTAATTTGGAAAGAACTAATAATTTTTTTTTGCCTGAATCTGCTCTGCCTTTCATTAGGTGGGACACTGACCAAGCCCACTCAGCTCCTCTCTCATGCCCAGTAATAGTAAAGTCAGGGACAGTAATTACTTCTGGGATGAATTTCAACCACTGTGGATAGGATGCAGAAGCCAGTGGGTTAAACATTCTTTCTTGTTTCAGGAAAATAATTCTGAGATGTATTCTGTGCATTAAGATTGATGCTCAGTTGTCCACAATCATAATCCACTCAGTCTGAACTCATATATGTTTCTCCTGGACAACTTAGCTCTTCTCATTCTCTCCTCTTCCACGTGATCAAATCCCAAAATAATTATTTAGGTTGTGTATGCAAGTCCTGATTTTGAAGGGAAACTCAGTTACAGAAAGAGACGAAAATAAAGATACAGAGAAATAAAATGGTGCACTTGGGTGACTCAATTAGATAAGCATCTGACTCTTGATTTCAGCTCAGGTTGTTATCTCAGGGCGATGAGATGAGGCCCCTATAGGCTCTGTGCTGGGCAAGGAGGTTGCTTAAGTTTCTCTCTTCTTATCCCTTTCCTTCCACCCCTCACCTCCCATGCTGTCTTTCTCTTAAATAATAAGCACTGCTGAACTATCTTAGATTCTGTACCTTCTCTCCAGCCATGAACCTATCACTGTCTTTAACTCTTGAAAACTTCATTAGACAAATTAATGTGGTGAAGGAAGCAATATGAGAAAGCCTATTAATCTGATGAGCATGGAACTGAACAAACCCTATAGATACTTTCCCTTTGATTTCTAGCCTATCAATACCTACAGTGAGTCACATACACTCAAGACTATTGTTTTTATTGTATACTTCATATATTCATTAATTTTTGACTCGTTATCATTTTGTTGAAGTGTTAAACTATGGTAATAAACAAACTTTTAATTAACTTTTCCTCCTATGATACAAATATAACTTGCACTTGAGCTTTAGCTAATTTTATGTTCTAAAATTGCCAAAACCAAATGATCAAGGTTTCTAGATTATTTACTGTATTTTCTACAATATAATATTGTTCTATCTCTTCTGTATAAAGAAAATGAATGCTTGGGGCTCTTGGGTGGCTCAGTGCGTTAAAGCCTCTGCCTTCTGCTCAGGTCATGATCCCAGAGTCCTGGGATAGAGCCCCACATCAGGCTCTCTGCTCAGCAGGGACCCTGCTTCCCTTCCTTTCTCTCTGCCTGCCTCTCTGTCTACTTGTGATCTCTGTCTGTCAAATTAATAAACAAAATCTTTAAAAAAAATAAAATGAATGCTTGATAACTAAATGAATGCTTTACTGAACAAATTAAATATGGCAATAGCATTTTATTTTATCATGCTTTACATGTTAAACTATAATATTATATCACTAGTCTACAAATAATCTACTCACATAGTGATTTGGAAGCTTTTAGCAAAAGAATTCTTCCTCCTGATTGTAGTATAAAACCCACAGAAATATACAGAAGACTCCTAGGATAGAAAGTTAAATCCAGTTATCCATGATGCCTTGAGTAGGACCTGACCTATGTATGTCCTGGGATGCACTAGTAACTGTTACATGTGATAGGATTATATTTAATATATACAGTTTCATTTACTTCACAGAGGAGATATAAATTTGAGAATAAAATATTTGATGAATCTATAAAGTCTATATCTATTTGTAACCAATGTGGTAGAATTAAGATGTTAATTTGAAAAAAAATTCATTGAACACATACACATATTCAATTGTTTTTATATATATAAACAGCATTATTTATTTATGTAAATAAATGCATTGCCAGTAAAATCCATTTACTGATCAATCATAAGGGTAATTTTAAGTACTAAGAATAAGAAATATGTGAAAAGATAAGTGTTCAAGAGTGCAGTTTGTGGTAATTAATACAATATGATAGGCTCATAAAAAAGATATATTACTTGAACTTAAAAGCTTCTATAATTAAGCGATGACCACTTGAAATTTGTAATTAGTCTTGCTGCAGTTTTTCCTTGCACTTATTGCCCTTCCCCAGAAGTTCATTAAGAATTTCTGTGAATGTCCTTATGATTAATCTCATTCATAGATTCCACTGCTGCTCACAAAACAAAGCCAAAAAGAGAGGTAACTCTATGTGGCACTCCATCCACAAGCAATACATTCATAAATAATTAAAAAGCTCTCTACTTCATTTGTTACCCATTCAGCTGATAATTTAAATGAGTAACTGAGGCCATTTTATCAGCACTTTTAATAGAATGCGACTCAGAAACTTCACAGTGTTATTTAAGAAGAAATGCTCATGTGTTAAGGTTTTTATTTTTTTTAAATCAACAAAATAATTTTCAAATATTAAAAGCAAATGTCTGCTTTTCCTCCAAGTTTCCTTGCTATGTCAAAGTTATAAATAAATACATTACAATCGTATTTTGAGTAGTAGATAAAAACTAATGTTTTGCAACTGTCTGTGGGTTGAGTGTCTGGGTTAACTTGTGTAAATATCTGAACTCAATGTATTTAGACTTTATTAGATGGATTTTTTAGACTATTTAAAAATACATGCTCAGATAATGACAACATTATTCATTTTAATAAATAAATTATTTTATTTAATTATGTTTAGATATTTATTAAATTAAATTTGAATATTTTAAATTCTAAAAAATATTTATTTAATTAAATCGATATATTTAATATTAATATTTAATGAATTATTTAATCATTATTATAATTATGCAATATATTATGTATTGTGTAATAATTGCCTTTTAATAAATAAATAAATGTATTATTTACATTATTTTATTTTATTTTATTTTATTTAGTTGACAAAGAGAGGGAGAATGCAAGCAAAGGGAGCTGCAGGCAGAGGGAGAGGGAGAAGTAGGCTCCCAGCTGAGCAGAAAGTTCAACCTGGGGTTCCATCCCACGACCCTGGGATCACCACCTGTGTCGAAGGCAGATGCTTAACTGACTGAGCTATCCAGATGCCCAACGCTTTGTATTCTTCGCTTCTAAATATTGATGCTGCTTCATCTCTGGAGTTAGTAAATTGATGCTGAGAATTCATATCGAAGAATTGATAGTAGCTGTTAAACAGAAACATGTAATTTAGGGGAAAAAAAAGAACAGAAGGAAGAGAAAGGCCAAAAGTCAAAAGCACATTAATATAAAATTTAATTAGATAAATAAAGCTGATATTCCTGAAGGGGGCTAATAAAAGAGCTGCAAAGAGCTGATAGGATTAGGAAAATTGTCCACTCCTGGTCATTTCATAATTTTAAACTATTCCTTATTAATAAATATACTTAGTTCCAGAAACACAACCACATAAGGACATTTCCACCAAGTTTCCTCTAACAGCATTTACAAATTAGAGGTTCAAACAATGTAGTTCGTTACATGTTGCATCTGTATCTTAAAGTTTAAACACTTTCTGTGACACATTTTCTAACAATGAAAATTAATATATATATATATATATATATATATATATATATATATCCCTAAATGGAAAAAAATATATATATATAGAAACCTTATCCCTAAATGAAACCTTTCTTTGTTTATTAGCTTATATAGGTAAATTAGCAACAACAACAACAACAACAAACAGCTAATATTATAGAGGTAGGAACAATTTACCTTTTCATTCATTGCTATTTTCTAAAAATTCCTATTTTATTTTATTCTCAAGTCTGTCATAATAATTTTCTAAATCTCCTGCCTTATTCAATTTTTTTCTTTTAGTGGAAATCTCTATTTCATATTTATTTTCTCTTCCTCCACTCTTTGCTCTAATAATTCAATGTATTATTAGATTTTCTGTTTTTCTCTTTATCCAGATATATCTTTTCTTTCTTTCTTTCTTTTCTAAATAATTTGATTTGCTGGCATTTTACATCAGTACATGCTTTCTTATGGATGTTAGAAATGTCTGTGGAACTACTAGAAGAATAAACGTTTTTACCTTTAAGAAGTTTACAGTCTAGAGTGCCTGGGTGGCTCAGTTGGTTAAGTGTCTTCCTTCAGCTTAGGCCATGATGCCAGGGTACTAGGATCCAGTCCTGCATCAGCTGCCTGCTCAGCAAGGAGTCTGGTTCTTCCTCTCCCTCTGCCCCTCCCTCTCTCTCTCTCTCTAATAAATAAATAAAATCATTAAAAAAAAGACTTACTGAAATCTGAGACTGAATTACTAAATTCAGTCTTAATATAAGACAGCTAAACAAAGCAATGATCACAACTGGAAAATTTAGTCAGATCATGGTTTAACATTTTTGGTTGACACAGGACCTCTTTCAGTAACAACTTTCCCTAAATATCAATTTCTTTTTAAGGCAAAAAATTTTGACAAGAAATCCAGATCCTTCTCATCATTTTCATATCAATTTAATGTGACATCCTCGGAGTATATAATCAAATATGTAATTATTCTATCTGTTGCCTTGTATATTGCCTGTATCTTTTTCAGACTCAAAGTTCCATTGGAGGTAGAGTTTTTTTGTTTTTTTTTTTTAAGCAGAGATTTTTTAAAGTGTTTGATATATACAAGATGCTTCATAAGTGTTTACAAAACCTATGTATTTCAGAAGCCTTAAACAGGCTTTAAAAATAATGTAGGTGATATTAGTAGTCATATCAAACAATTTGTAGGTTTCAGTCATGTAAATAACTACATTTCTCAGAGACAGAGAAACATACAAATGATCTGGGTCCAGTAGGATAATGCTAGCATGTGTTGTAAATTCTCTTATATGACCTTATTCTTGCAAGAATTGGTTATGTGGCAGCAGAAAAAAAGGTATCACTATCTTATACTTTATTATTTAAAGAGATTTATGGAAGTTGTTAATTTCTTACACTACCCCTTTGTTTCAGTGGACCCAATTTCCGTGGTAATGGTGAGAGGAAAGTAGGCAATTTAGGCAGCAGCAAAAATCTCCTACAAGGCACTATAAAATAAGGCTTGTTCTAGATCATGGGTCTGTCCAAAGGGGAATGTTAAGGGGTAGAATGGATGATGGATGCATTGTGGACTTATAACTATAAGATTAATACTGTTATGCCCCAATAATGGGTCTATGATTAAAGGAGCGAGACTGATGTAAAGCGAAGGTCAAGCAAAGCTTTATTTCATGCCAAGCATCAAGAATCTAACCGAACGTTCGGGGCCACACCTCTTATGAGAGAAGGCAACCCTTCGCTGTTTCACAGTCTAGCTTTTAAGGGCAAAGGCCATGCAGTCAGGCCTGGCCACGCACAGGTGACCAATGAGATTTTAACACACACAGGAAACTCCACAGTGAGGCTAGGTGACCAATTGAGGTTCAATTTACCCTAGTATAGACATTTGACCCAGCCTATTACACCTTGATTAGGATTGGTGCCAAAAAGGTTCCCAAAGGGCGGAGGAGTGGGGCATACTCCTTAGTATCTAGGGAGACAATATGCAAACACCGCCCCCCCCCCCCCCCCGCTGATTGATGTCTCCACCTGGCCTGACCCACCCTTGTATATGGGCTTTGTTACCTGGAGCTGATTTCCAGGACTTGTTTTTAAGTGAATCCCCTGGGGGAAGGGGAGCAAGGACAGTTTAAGGGTTAACCTCAATGAAAGCCTCTTGCTAAAATATAAAAATATAAAATAGGTCCTTACATTACAACAACTCAGTAGGGAAAGTCCCAGTGTGGTGATAAAAGAAGTGATGTAACTTGCATTGCACATTTTATTTTTAAAACGTGTAAGTTGTATTTTTCCCTGCCATGACATCATACTTTATCTTCATCTCTGTCTACTAGTTTAAAACTAGTTAAACAAACTCAACAATTTTTTTAAAAAAATTTTTTATTTATTTATTTAAGAGCAAAAGCCAGAGAGAGAGAGAGAGAGAGAGAGAGCGAGCATGAGCAATATGGGGCTCGATCCCAGGACTCTTGAGATCATGATCTGAGCCAAAGGCAGACACTTAACTGACTGAGCAAATGAGACTCCCACAAACTCAACAATTTTTTTTAAAGATTTTATTTATTTATTTGACAGAGAGAAATCACAAGTAGATGGAGAGGCAGGCAGAGAGAGAGAGAGAGAGGAGGAAGCAGGCTCCCTGCCAAGCGCAGACCCATCGGGACTCGATCCCAGGACCCTGATATCATGACCTGAGCCGAAGGCAGCGGCTTAACAACTGAGCCAACAGGCGCCCCAAACTCAACAATTTTATAAAATTTTATTTGTTGGGGTGCCTGGCTGGATCAGTCAGTAAAATATGTAACTCTTGATCTTGGGGTTGTACGTTTGAAATCCACCTTGGGTGTAGAGGTTTTTTAAAATAAAAATCTTTAAAAAATTTTTTTTTTTTCATTTTTTTTATTTAAGCCATTGTATGGCAGTGTTGATCACTATATTGTACACCTGAAACTAATATTCACCTTATTTTAACTAACTGGAATTTAAATAAAAACTTTAAAAATAAAATAAAAATAATAATCATAAAAATAAAAAAGAGGAAAAATTATTTGGCAGGCAATTTTCTTAATTGCATTATTATTTATTATTATCATAGTCTGTGTGTGTGTCGGGTGGGAAGTGGCTGGTATTCCAGTGAGTTCCATATCTGTGTTACACTGAGGTCCATGTCTGTAGTCAGTCTTTTTTTTTCTTTTAATTTATTTTCAGTGATCCAAAATTCATTGTTTATGCACCACACCCAGTGCTTCATGTAATAAATTCCCTCCTTAATACCCACCACTGGGCTCACCCAACCACCTGCCACCCTCCTCTTCAAAACCCTCAGTTTGTTTCTCAGAGTCCACAGTCTCTCATGGTTTGTCTCTCCCTCCGATTTCCCCCAGCACACTTCTCTCCATCTCCCAGTGTCCTCCACGTTATTCCTTATGTATTGAGTCTTATAAAAACTTTTATTTCTTTCCCTATTCTGCTTTGCATATGCTTACCTTAGATGTTAAAATGTTATAAACCTCTCCTGCCTGGTCCATTTTCTCTCTCTTCTCTCATGATTTCTCATGCTCTCCCTGCCAACCCCACATGCCTTACAATATCTGGATATGACTAATTTCTTCCTGAGCTACTTTATTTCTACTCTGCCATATGGTTGCCCTTCCCTCTTCTGTACCATAACTTCTATCCCCTGCATTTGTGCTTTAACAATACCTAATTCTTTTCACTACATCTGTATCTTTGAGGTCAATACTCAGTAGTGCAATCGCTGGGTCATAGGCTAGCTCTATTTTACTGGAAAGAAGGGCCATATGCACCCCAGTGTTCATAGCAGCAATGTCCACAATAGCCATTCTGTTGAAAGAGCCAAGATCCCCTTCAACAGACAAACGGATAAAGAAGATGTGATCTATGGATACAATGGAATATCACTCAGCCATCAGAAAGGATGAATACCCAACTTTTGCATCAACATGGATGGGACTGGAGGAGATTTATGTTAAGTGAAATAAGTCAAGCAGAGAAAGTCAATCATCATATGGTTTCACTTATTTGTGGAACCTAAGGAATAGCATGGAGGACATTAGGAGAAGGAAAGGAAAAATGAAGTGGGGGGATTGGAGGGGGAAATGAAACATGAAAAACTATGGACTCCAAGAAACAAACTGAGGGTTTTAAAGATGAGAAGGATGTGGGGATGGGTGAGCCTGGTGATGGGTATTAAGGAGGGCACATATTGCATGGGGCACTGGGTGTTTTACACAAACAATGAATCATGGAACACTACTTCAAAAACTAATGATGTATTGTATGGTAACTAACATAACATAATTTTAAAAAAAAGGAGGGGGACAATACCTAACACTCAATCTTTGCTAGTTTCTTGTTTACCTCCTTTTAAGAGTAAGCTCATTAGTGGTTTTTTGTTTGGTTGGTTTTTTTTTTGTCTCAACTAAAAGAAGAAAAATAATACACATTATTTTGAAAACTTTTTGAACAGTGTACAAAAGTTAGTCAAGTCCACAATGTCTCATCTCTTCTTCCTCCTAACATGGCTAAGTTGAAAAACCCTTTATCTGGGAAAAGATTATTCTCCTGCTGTCTTGTGTAAGATTTTGGCTTTAGCTTATATTACCCTTTCTTTCCTTTTCTGTAAATAAGTTGAAAATATTAATAGCCTCAGTTTCTTTTTCCAAAATATGACTGCTTCTTTACCAAGTGCAAAAGCAACCCATGTTGACCATAGTAAACAGCTTGGACCTACTTTTTTGGTTCACTGTTTTAGTGAGACAAGTGGAGTGAAGATGACACACCATTTCCAAATGTATTAATAATTGGTAGACCATACTTCTAAATTGAAGTTTTGTTACCATTAAACTACGACCAGACTCGCTATAATTACAGAGTTAAATTCTTTATATGTACTATATTTGAAATGACCATATAATACCAAAATAAAATTATGATTATGTGAAGAGTCTGTAATATTAAGAAGATGACTTTGAAATTATTGCTTATCTAAATGAAATTTCCCATTTTATAATCTTGTATAAGCTTCCGTTGTCATTTCCTATTTAAAATCTATTGGAAGGCACTCTTATTTTCCCTTAAGTGGGAAGTCAAATGTGGAACAAATTCATCCCAAAGGAACTGATTCTATTTTCGACTGAAGACCAGGTGGCTTCCATGTGGCATTTTGCCTCTTGCATATTGTTCATCTCCTACAACAAATGGGGGTATGCTCTTTAGTAAACTAATTCAACTCAATTAGAGACATTGTCTTCAAGGGATAACATCATAGAGACTAGAATCAGAATCATACTTTTGGGAAAATTGGGCCCATTTTTTTTTGTTTTCTTTTGTTTTAAGATTTTATTTATTTATTTGACAGACAGAGACCACAAGTAGGCAGAGAGGCAGAGAGAGAGGGGGAAGCAGGCTCCCTGCAGAACAGAGAGCCTGATGCAGAGCTCGATCCCAGGACCCTGAGATCATGGCCTGAGCCGAAGGCAGAGGCTTAACCCACTGAGCTACCCAGGCGCCCCTGGGCCCAGGTTTTGATGGCTTCTTTCCTCAATCTTATAAAACCTATTTGAACTCTACTGGATGCCAGAACTGCTTACAAATATTTGGTCCCTTGTAATTTTAACCTTCCAGTATTCAATGCACCTGATCCATGTAATATCCTATTTTATTTTTGTCAAATGAAGACTCTCAAAGTGTGTTTCTTGGGAGACACTTTTCAATTGGTTGCTTACATTTCTGCATTTATTATTTGTTCTAGACCATCCTTTGAAGATGGTTGTATTGAATAGAATTGGAAGACAGAAATAGTATCTTTTTTTTTAACTTAACCTGTTGTGTTTGCAAATATTATCCGCCTGTGTTTTGATTCTTCTTGTGGGAACTGAGGCTCAGAACTGATATAGAACTCCCACCCCTACACACACACACACACACACACACACACAAACACACAAACACACACACACACACAAATACTGTTAATATTCTGGCTACCTCTATTGCTGTGAATAATAAACTATATTATTTCTGAACCATGAGTCTGCGTCTTCTATCAACACCCAAGAAACCACGGCAGACTCATACACCAGCTTTCAAATAAGGGAAAATAATCTCAGATGCTTTATATTTTTTGATAGTGTTACCTACTTCTGAACATATGACTGAACACATATAAAGCTGGAGCCATGACCATTTAGAGCTTCTTCTGTGGAAGAACTATGCATTCACTGGTAAACAAAAGTAGTTTCATCTTTTTTTTTTTTTTCCTCCTGGACACCATTTACTCTCTCACACTGTTGCTCAAATTGGATGGAGTCTAAGGTCCTTTGAGGAAATTTTTGTTTAATGACTCAAAATAAAATAGGAAGAGTCTAAAGTGCTAAAAATAATTCTAGATAAAAGGTATAAGATCATGCCAGAAAGGATAGTAATTTTATCTAACAACTGCCTGTTCACCCCTTATTTGTTCATTAACTAATCTCCAAATTCCTGACTAAATCCCTTTTGTAAGCCAGAATGTGAGCTAAAAACTGGGATTTTAAAAAAGTTTTCATTTGAAATCCAGTTAGTTAACATATATGGTTGTATTAGTTTCATGTGTACAATATAACATATAGCACTCAGTGCTCATCATGACAAGTGCTCTAATTAACCCCCATCACTTATTTAATCCATCACTCCTTTCAGATCCCCTCAAGTAACCATCAGTTTGCTCTCCGTAATGAAATGTCTGTTTCTTGCTTTGTTTCTCTTTCTATGTCTTATTATTTTCCCCTTTGCTTGTTTGTTTTGTTTCTTTTATTCCATATATGAGTAAAGGTATTTGTCTTTCTCTGACTGACTTATTTCACTTTTAGCATTATACTGTCTAGTTCCATCCATGTTATTGCAAATGGCAAGATTTCAGTCTTTTTTTATGGCAGAATAATATTCCATTGTATATACATACCACTTATTCTTTATTTATTCATCAATTGATGGATACTTGGGCTCTTTCCATATCTTAGCTTTATAAATAATGCTGCTATAAACATAGGGGTGCTAGCATCCCTTTGAATAAGTTTTCTTATATTCATTGGGTAAATACACACCAACAGGATTGTTGGATCACAAAGGACTTCTATTTTTAAATTTTATGGAAATTCCATACTGTTTTCAAATATGGCTGTATCAGTTTGCATCACCACCAACAGTTCACAATTGTTACTTTTTCTTTCTTTTTTTTTTTTTTTTTTTGATTTTATTCATTTGACAGAGAGAGATCACAAGTAGAGAGAGAGAGGAGGGAGCAGGCTCCATGCCTGGCAGAGAGCCCGATGTGGGACTTGATCCCAGGACCCTGAGATCATGACCTGAGCTGAAGGCAGAGGCTTAACCCACTGAGCCACCCAGGCAGCCCCCACAAGTGTTACTTTTTCACATCCTCTCCAACACCTTTTGTTTCTTGTAGTGTTGATTTTAGCCATTCTGACAGGTGTGAGGTGGTATCTCTTTCTAGTTTTGCTTTGCAATTTCCTGATGATACATGATGATGGACATCTTTTCATGTATCTACTGAACATTTGAAATGTGTGTTCTTTGGGGAAACACTTGTTCATGTCTTCTATCCATGTTTTTATTGGATTATTTGTTTTTTGGATGTTGACTAAAAACTGGATATTAAGTAACACACAAGACAGGTTTCCTTGAGCTTAAATTTTATTTGCATGAGTATCATTAACAGGAAAAAATATGCATATGTGTATGTACAAGTGTGTTTATGTATACATCTATCTATCTATCCTCTATCCCCTGTCTTCTAATTGTGGTAAATCCTGTAAGGTGGGGAATGGGATAGTCTGAAGAAATATGCTGCTGGATATATTGGGTAAGCAAATTTATTTGCACTCAGATGCATTGGATATAAGTGAATCACTCAAATGAGTTATTTAATATTATATAGAAACAAATTAAAATTTTATGTAGTTGAAAATAATAGGTAGTTAAAATAATTTTTGTTGTTTGTTGTTTTTGTGTCTTTTTTTGTTTATATATACTATGGTGTGAATGTTTATGTCTCCCAAAATCATATTATGAAATCTAACTCTGGAAGTGATAGTATTAAAACATAGGGGCCTTTGGGAGGTGATTAGGTCATAAGTGGGATTACAGTCCTTTTAAAGGAGACCCCAGAGAGTTCTCTTGATTCATTCATCATGTACGTTTACAGTGAGAAGATAGCCATCTATGAGGAAGTGGGCTCTCCCTGGATCTGCCCATTCCTTAATCTTGAACTTCTCAGTTCTAGAACTGTGAGAAATAAATTCCTGTTCTTTATAAGCTATTCAGTCTATATCATGTCCGTTATAGCAGCCTGCATGCAGAAGGACACTATGACCTAAAACGAGAGCAATAAATATAAAGTTTCAGTAAAGTCAGTTGGTACAATGTTTTTTTTTTTACTTAGAGAAGACATGCTGCTTTATGTTAAACCTTGATATTGTATATGTTTCTTGAAGGGCCACTTCTTACTCCTTTGTGTGTTTTCCACAAAGTCCAGGATGATGCCTTACATAAAGGTAATATTTTATAAATATTGTTGGAAATATATACTTCTCTAAAATCTTATTTTGCCTACAGATTACTTGGATCTACTTTGCCTTGTGTAGAATATTTGAAATATATTAAGAACAGAATGTCTCTCTAAATAACATTTAGAATCATCATTAGTTTATGACTCCTGACTCATTTGTTTATGCAGTGATACTTACTGCAAGAACACTGAAGTTTGTAATATAATTTTTTAATTAATCACCAAGCTAGTTTATTATAACTTATGAAAAAATAATTTCTCATGTTGTTTTAATTCTGCTCTTATGTTATGGTCATGACATTTTCATTAAAATAAAGTAGAAAATAGAAGTAAATAATAAATGAAAAATAAAAAATAATAAAAAAAAAAAAAAAAAAGTAAAACTCTTGTGAAATGTTAAACTTTTCTTACTTATTTTGTTTTGCTTTTCCTCTACCATACTGGCAAAGCTGTATTTTGCAGATAGATACAATTTTCTAGTTGCTAGGTTTGTTACTTTTGCTAAAATTTTCAAAATATAAGAAGTTGAATAGTCATGGATTGTTTATTAAACTCCTTATCTACACATATAAAAATAAAACAATGATGGTGACCTGGGTATTTCTAAAATTGTATTATGTTTTTCCATATTATGTTTTACAATGTAATTAATAAAGATTCTGCATATATTAACACCCATCCCCTTCTATCTCATCTGTATGTCCATTACAGAGCATGTATGATTTCTATTCATTGCTATGTTGTGGTGAAGAGATTGTCTGAAGTAATCCTATATTTATGCAGGAAGATCTTAAGCTACGGTGCTCTTTGTTTATTTGCTTGTTCCTGATCACTATGTCTGAAAGATGGTAACTATTGCATCAGGTATGACGATTAAAAAATATTATTGGTGCCTGATACACTGTGATGAAATAGGTAAGTTGATTCATAATTTGTTAATTAAATTAGAAAAAAATTACTTTGGAGTTGTCCTTTATTAAGAGTTTGTTTTTATAACAATTCTTTGGGAGGTTTTTTATATCACATGCCTCAACCTTTAAAATTGAATGTAGAAAAGAGTTATCAGAAATATTGTTATGAAATATTTGTGTCTGTTATATTATGTTAACTTAGGAAATAATGGTAGTTATTTTTATTAGAATTTCCTACTTTCCACATGCCCTTACAGATGAGATATCATGGTTTTCCTACTTTTTTTTTTATCGTGGTTGTTATATTCTTCATGATCAATAACAATCAATGAAAATTCATAACATTAATTTTCTTTGGGAAAGTGATATTTTAGCAAGAATCCATGACCAAAAATTTTAGCTGTTGTTCTTCCATAGATGAAACTATCAATGTTCCCGAAATTTCAAGAAATAGAACATATTAATTGTGTTGGTTGATGTTTATTGTCTCTGAACTTATAGGTGCATAATTCAATTTAAAATTTATTTTGGGGGCGCCTGGGTGGCTCAGTGGGTTAAAGCCTCTGCCTTTGGCTCAGGTCATGATCCCAGGGTCCTGGGATCGAGCCCCGCATCGGGCTCTCTGCCTAGCAGGGAGCCTGCTTCCTCTTCCCTCTCTCTCTGCCTGCCTCTCTGCCTACTTGTGATCTCTATCTGTCAAATAAAATCAATAAAATCTTAAAAAAAATGGAGTGGACCTCAGGGGGGTGCTTATCTGAAATTGAGGGACATTATAAAGAAAATGAAAAATAAAATTTATTTTGAATTGAAAACAAGATCTTACTGAAGTTTAGGCATCCCACTTTATATCAGGCCTCCAGTACATTCTAATTTATTTATAGAAAATATCATAAACATGAATGTCACTTTTCCTATTGCATTTATACTGAAACTGCAATGACTCAAAGATGTCAGATCTGAAAAGCACTACCTTTCTATAATTTCTGTTTCCTAGGAGGAATGGTTATACCATTTTAGCACAATTATCCAACAGTGTTCAAAACCACCATGAATTTTAAAACATAGTTATTACACCCTAAAAATCAAGTATGAAAATGTATAAACAACCAAATCTCTATCTGTAAATGAAATACTCCCACACAGACGGGTTTTAAAACTTTCTAACTTAAGGAATTTGATAGCACAGACTCAGGGTAGTAGTTTCAGTGCCTACAGTATACTTTCAGGGAGAGAGTAATGTAGGCTCTGAGTCCCTTTCTGCCTAGAGATGACCTAATAGTGGTTCTGCCATTGTTTGTTTTTGAAAATACGTTCCTGGGCGTCATTCAGAAAATGCAGAGTTTGGCAATCTATATAAATTAAGGATGATCTTTTTGAATGTTTGTCTTTCACTACATCAAATTAACATAATTGGACAGAAATTCCACTAAATTAAGCATTGTTAGGAAACGTGTAAATTGGAGCTGCTCAAATTAGTTGCTCTTTGAACTATGTGCTGTTGGTTCAGGATTAGATAAGGAGTTTGAAGGAAAACCTAAATCATTGCTTCCTTTTTTGAGAGAGTCTTAGCATATTTTCTTAAAATTAGCTGAAATAAACAATGTGTTTAGTCGCAAAGTGATTTGCATTTTTACACAAACTCCCTATGTCCTTGAGAATTATAACAAATATTTCATGAAACATCATTGATCTTTACTTTGTGACACTGCTGTAAAGTACATTCAGAGTTGCCAGTTAAAAGTGTTAGTGTTGAGATGAAATGTCATGCATTTTTCTTCACTTCCATGCAAATGAACACAGTAATTTATTAAGACACAATGAAGAAAAAAAATTGACAATGAGTTCCAGATTTTAAAAATCACTTGCCATTCAATCCAAATTGTGAGTTTGATTGGTTACCGAACACTTTATAATGCACCCCCGGTAATTTTACAGAGATTATTTTTTTCTTACCAATTCTTGATTTTTCTGTCTTGCAATGCAGAGAAAGCTAACTAATTTAAAATAAACTTCCATTAATTTGATTGTTATAAACTTAAAATTGATTAATTTCCATATACAGAGTTTAAAAATGTTCACAATTTACATTAAATATATATTCTGTGTATACCTTGGAAAAATTATACTGAAAATTGAAATTAAAATGATGTTGTATATAGCTGCAAGAAGCCGCCTGTCCCATTTCATCTTACTATATAAGTTGTGTCAGGTAATTTATAAAATCCCTACTGCATAACAATCTATTTTTTGTTGGAATGGGTAGTAATGTTTCTTCTTATTTTTCTAAATAAGAGTTGGTCTATGAGTGCATCTGCAACTGTATTTTTCCTAAGTGGCTTCATGGTCTTGAACTGAGAAAGCTCAGAACATTAAACATCAAAATAATATATTTTGACATAATTAGACATCAAGGAAATGCAATTAAAATGACACTGAGATATCACTACACACTACCAGAATGGCTAAAATAAAATATAATGACAAGACCAAAAGAAAAAAATATACCATTTGATGATACACAATGGCAAGTTGTACCATCACTTAACCATCTCAGACTAGTGTAGTGTTAAATTTGTTTTTCTAAGCAATGTTTTGGGTCACTTACCACTTTTCAAGGATATAAAGTGCTACCATTTTACTTAAAACTGTGAAATTTGGTCAGATTTAAATTTCAATTTATGTTAAAACATTCTGTAAACTGTGTTAAACTTTGACATTCGTTCCCTCTGTTCAGTGAATAACACTATATCATATTCTGAAAAAAATACGCTAATTTTCATTTTGAAAAATATCCCTTTTTCCTCTTATGGTAATTATTAATATGAATTAATAGTAGAATTTGATATGGTTCCATATGCCCATAAATACTTTATTGTATATTATCAAATTTAATAATGAATATAATGTACTTCTTTGGACAATTTTTTAAAGACCAGTCTACTCTTAAAACAAAAAAAATGGAGACGCACTTCTTTAGTTCACACAAATTTCATTTTATTATATATAACCTCAGATAAATTTCAACAAATCATAATTTATTAAAATTATGTCTACTTAAAAATCTCATAGAAGAGTAAAACCATCAAAAATAAAAATAAACACACACAACACACACATCACCCATGTATTGGCAAATCACAATGGCTGTAACAATACATTAGGCATTCCACAGTTAAGGGCTATCAAAATTTCCATCAGTGGCAAAAAGATTTGTATCCAAATGGACTGATTTTCCAGAATCCAAGAAAAAGTCTCCTAGGGTTTATTTAAAGATAAATATTTGAACAAATACTTCTTAAATTTAGGAAATTCAGAACATACGATTAAAGAATATTTGCAGTGCAGACTATATTCAATCCTTCCTTCAAAATGTGCCTTTGAGTACATAATTCTGTTTTCTCTATCTAAATTGAGCTGTCCTCCAAGGAAGTTTTCTAAAATGTGTGTCTCTGTGTGATAAATGTTCTAAGACCTAACATGCTTCATTGTATTTTTACTGTGCGCTCAAATTTAATCAATAATTTGGCTTGATGTATAATACCTAGTTTCAAATATCTTTTCCATCTATACAAACACCCAGCTGTCTCCTTTATATGCTATTACTATTGAGAATTCTGCTGTCAGTATTATTCTTGTACATTTTAGGTGATCTGTTCTTCTCTTGGGCATCATTTATGCTCTTCTCTATTTTTGATATTCTTAAAACTCACCATAATGTATATGAGTGGTTTTGTGTGTGTGTGGTTTTTGTTTTGTTTTGTTTCTGATTTCTCATGTTTGGCATCATTTTAAGTCTGGTATCTTTTATCTTTCTTTAATTCTCCAAAATTTATCTCTGTACTTACTTAAATATTTTCTTTATTTTTTTTTTCTCTTCTGCTGCATTTGGGGAGAAGTCATTGATTTGTTTGTGTGTTTGTTTTTCCCAACTCATTTATTCATTTTACAGCTATATTCATCTTAGTCTCCATTTATTGTATTCTTTATTTCAACAAATTAATTTATATTCACAGTATAGTATCTTTTCTTTGTATATGTATATCATTATTTTATCATATACTTTTAAGCTATTTTTAAAAATATTTAATTTATTTATTTGACATTGAGAGATCACAAGTAGGCAGAGAGGCGGGCAGAGAGAGAGGAAGGGAAGCAGGCTACCTGCTGAGCAGAAAGCCCGATGTGGGGCTTGATCCCAGGACCCTGAGATCATGACCTGAACGAAAGGCAGTGGCTTAACCCACTGAGCCACCCAGGCGCCCCTTTTAAGCTAAAAGTACAGTCATTCTTTTTTTTTAAAGATTTTCTTTCTTTATTTATTTGACAGAGAGAGATCACAAGTAGACAGAGGGCAGGCAGAGAGAGAGAGAGAGAGAGAGGGAAGCTGACTCCCTGCTGAGCAGAGAGCCTGATGCAGGACTTGATCCCAGAACCCTGAGATCATGACCTGAGCTGAAGGCAGTGGCTTAATCCACTGCGCCACCTAGGCGCCCCTAAGCTATTTTTTAAATTCCTGTTCCAATAACACTTGGATTGCCATATAAAGTTAACCACATCATCTTTTTTAGGTAAGTAATTGTACTTTTTATGTGCATAGTTATTTTGGTCCATGAGTTCAGCTCCTCTTCGGACCATCAAATCTCTATAAACATCTGGGTATGCTAGGATTTTCTAAGCAACAATAAAATACATTGAAACCTGGTAGCTTAATTATAATAATGTTTTCTTTCTCAATCATTCACAATATACATTCTGAGTAGCTTCCTTCTATTTTGCAGCTATAGTGCTTGGAAAAACTTGAATTGTGATATCACTGTGATAATGTGAATTAGTTAGGGTTTTTCAGAGAATTGGGAAGAGAAAACAAGGAAGATATTCTCCAGGGCCAACTCTAGAAGTGAGTATTAAAACATCTGTCCAAATTCAATTGAACAAAACTCAGAAATGCCATCTCCAGTGAAATACAAAGAAGATTATATATAGTTCTGGGCACACACATCTCATTTGACCCAATGATACATCAATGAAAGACTGAAGGCCAATCACCACTCCATGGGAGAATTTAAAAATAAATTTACTAATGAGGCCAAGAATTCAGAATCACAAATACGTCAGAACTAATAATAACTGCCTTCACTTGATGTTATTCTATAAGATAAATCCTACAATCAAGTTTCAATTTTAAATTCTTACAATTTTAAATTCTTAAATCCTTACGAAGAAACATCATTTGGAGGGAGCAGTTTTCATAATTTATCATCCATCAGCCTTTTTTTAAGATTTTATTTATTTATTGGACACAGAGATAGAGAGAGAGAGAGATCACAAGTAAGCAGAGAGGCAGGCAAGCAGGGAGGGAAGCAGGCTTCCTTTTGAGCAGAGCCCGATGTGGGGCTGGATCCCAGGACCCAGAGACCATGACTTGAGATGAAGGCAGAGGCTTAACCCACCACCCACGTGATGAGAGAGCCACTCAGGTGCCCCTCATCCATCAGTCTTAATTGATTGGAGGAAAATGTGTGGAGGAATAATGCCTTAGGGAGCTAATCTCTCTAAAGGATTTTCAAGTCTTTACCCCTTCAAGGTTTTTGTACAGTTCTGATAGCCTCTAAACATCCAGCTGATTTCTACAGTGACAGGCCTGTTAAAACCTGTCTTCAAACCAGGAATAGAGCTTGAAACATACCAGTCAAGAGCAACTTTGAGTCTTTTAAGGAATTTATCATCATTTCTTTGTTTTTGGTTAATATCTGAAATAGTTCCATATTACACTTGCATAATTTCTCCAGAGCTGACTTTGAAGGAGGCATTCAGTTCCAGCTAGTTCCATATTTTGGCAAGAACTATAATTCTATATATAAAAAAAAAAATATTTTAGGGCGCCTGGGTGGCTCAGTGGGTTAAAAATCTCTGCCTTCGGCTCAGGTCATGATTCCAGGTTCCTGGGATTGAGTCCCACAGTGGGCTCTCTTCTCAGCAGGGAGCCTGCTTCCATTTCTCTCTCTCTGGCTGCCTCTCTGCCTTTTGTGATCTCTGTCAAGTAAATAAATAAAATTTTTTAAAAAACATATTTTATACCAGTTATTCATGTTTATTAACTAAGATATAAAAATACAAATAATACAAACAGTTGCTCTTTATTAATACCTTCAACCAAGATCAAAAAATATGTCATATTTTCTCCAAAAATTTTATATCATCTGATAGGTCAGATATATATAAAATTACATTTAAAGTTTTAAAAATATCAGCAAATATTTTCATTTAAATGCAAATTTGAAAAAAAAAATCTACTTTTCCAAACACGACTATTTATCCTATTTTTTTTGAATTTTGTCGACAACTGATAAAATGTTTAGCGAGACTATAAATGTTAGATCAAAAAAAATGATTAATACATGTAGGTTCAAATTATTATGTTCCATTAAAAATGATTTAGTCTTTGATGAACATCTGTTTGGTAATATGTTGTATCCAGATATAGTAAATTAATGATATATATAAAATTATAGAAAATGACACCTTCTGTTCCATTATGAGTAGAGCTTTTAAAATGCTATTTGTCACAACCTGTCATCTTGTCATTTTGTAGCATTTTGTAGCATTTAAAAAATGTATACTCTTCACTTCGAAGTCTTTTAGAAATCTAAAATATGACTTTCTATGGTTTGTGTTTCCATATTCCTTTATTGCCAGTTTGAACAAATCCACATGATTTGATTCAAAGGTAATAAATTCCTCTTATTTGGAAAAACGATGTTTATTTTTGTTCTCTCACCCTTCGCAGGTCGTTTCATTTTAGCACACTTCAGAGTTATAATTTCATGCTTATTAATAACATTTATTATGATCTACATAGATGAATGAAACTTTTATTTTATTAAATTATTTGCCAAAAAATCTGTTATTTTTAAAAAATGTATTTCCTTTGAAGGGTTATTTTAGAGCGTTCAGAGAGGATCTAGGAGTGTGGTATTATGCAGTTTTTAAGTAGGTATGAAATGGTTATTTATATGATTGTTTCTTTAAGGCTTATGTATATTGTCCATTATATGCTATAAAATATTTTGAAAGCAAATTTAAAGTATGTTTTACGTAGTTTATTTTTTGGAAAAAATATTGAAATGACTTATGAAATTCAGTATACTCTCAACATTAATTTATTTTGAAATTTACCAGTTGTCTACTGAGCCTATTATATGGCAGATATTACTTCAGACTACACTGGTAAATGAAATACTTGGCTTTGTAGAACTTTTATTTTCATGGGTGAGACAATTAAAAGCTATAAACCTTAATAAAAATTGCATAGTCCATTCAAAAATGATGAGTACAATGGGGAAAAAGAAAAATTCGATCAGGGTGAGAAAAATCAAGGTTGCTAGGCAGGGGATGGGGAGTTAAAATTTTTAATAGGAAGATCAGAGTAGTTACAATGAAGCTGACAATTGAACAAAGGTATGGAAAGGTGATGAATTTGCCCAGAACTATCAGCAATAAGGTCACTCCAGACAAAGGAATTGGCTATCTTGAAGGCCATAAGGTTGGATCATGCCTGGCATATCTGAGGAATAGCAAGGAGGCCACTGTGAGTGACTGAAGAGTAGCAGGGAAAAGAGGTCACAGAGGTTAAATGAGTGGCTAGATCACGTAAAAGCTTAGAAGTCATTGTAAAACTCTGGCTTTTATATTTGGAAACTTACTGTGTGATAGAATTTCTGCTAATAACGGAGAGTTCAAATGTCCATAAAATTTCAAGGATTCTTATTCTAGTAAGACAGAATAAAGAAAAAGAGTTCATATTTTCACATGGTGTAACAAATGCTCAGAGATCCAAGTGTAGGAAGCTATGGGAGCACAGAAGAACGCACTAACATCACACCAATATATTTGATGACTGTGACTATATATAAATTTGTATTTTCTAGATTTTTTATAGTCATGGAATCACACAGTATATACTATTCATTGCCTGGCTTTTCTTTTCTCAGCATCATTACTTTGAGAATCTCCAATTGTAAATAGTTCATTTTGATGTTGAATAGTAATCTCTTGAATGAATAGATCATAATTTGTCTTTGCTCTATTGATGGACATTGATGAACATTTCCACTGTTTTCAATTCTTAAAGCTGCTATGAAATTCATATACAAGTCCTTGTATGAACATAGGGTTTGTTTCTCTTGGTTAAATGCCTAGAAGTAAAATGGCTATTTGTGTAACTGCAACATATTTTGCATTTAAAAAAATTTTCAAACTCTTTTCCAAAGTGGTGGTATCATGATATATGCCAACAACAGTTTAGATTTTTTGTTGCTTCCCAATCTAGCTCAGACCAAGTACAATTAGCCTTTATAATTTTAGCCATTCTAATAGATATGTAAGCATGTCTCATTATGATTTTAATTTGTATTTCTTTAATGTCTAAATGTTGAGAAATTTGTCATGTGCTTATAAGCCATCCTTATCCTTTTGGTGACATGTCTCTTCAATAATTTTCTTCACATGTAAAATTGGATACTCTGTTTGGTTATTAGTAAGGTTTTTTATTTTTACTCATTTTTTCATAATCAGAGTAGATGTCCATTATCAGATATATAATTTGCAAATCCCTTCTCCATCTTTACGGTTTCTCAATGGAGCTTTGATAGCTGTGTCTTTCAAGAAATATGCTACTTCTTTCCTGGTACACGGAGGTATGACTAGAACATTATCAATGTTGACCCTTTGCAAAGAAAATCATGGCTTAAGATATATAGGTAGTCTGCGGTTGTTGGGAGTGTTCTGTAATATCAAGCATCTCTAGTTAGTTGATTATTTTGTTCAAGTCTTACATATCTTACCAATTTGATGACCATTTGTCTATATAATCTTAAAATAAGGGTGTTGAAATTTTTTTCCATTTCTCTTCTAAGGTAGAAGTTATGATTTTTGTTCTTAGTTTTTCCCTATATATCCCCAAATCTGTTATTAAGTATTAAATGGCAAGAATTATTATACTCCCTGATGAATTCATCCTTTTACTCTTCTGTAATTTTGACTTGATCTTTATGTCTGATAATAAAATTTCTTTAAAATCACTTTTCATTATCTTGATATAACCACCAAAGTTATAGTGTGATTAGTGTCAATATAGGATATTTTTTCTTTTACTTTTTAAAGCACTTCTATATTTAATCCTGACAAAGAAACAAAACAGCTTTATAACTCTGGAAGCATCTTCCTAAATTATCATTTTTTTTTTTTTAAATAAAGCAGTAGCAATTTTTGTTAAGGGACCTAAACTGAAAGAAGGTTTAGAAATGTATTTATTTATTTATTTATTAAGTAAAAGATTTTATTTTGTTTATTGACAACAAGAGATAGAGAGAGAGAGATAGAGAAGAAGAAGCACACAAGCAGGGGGAATCACGTGCAAAGGGAGAGAAAGAAGCAAGCTCTTGGGGTGCAAGTAGTCCCATGCAGGCTGAATCCCTGTACACTGGAATCATGACCTCAGCCAAAGGCAAACATCTGTTTAAACAACTGAGTCAGTCAGGTACCCCTAGAAAATTAAAAAAAAAAAACTTTTAAAAAACATTTTGTTTCATTCTTGTATTTTTTTAATATTTTATTTATTTGACAGACAGAGAGACAGGAAGAGGAACTATAAGCAGGGCAGAGGGAAAAGGAGAAGCAGGTTTCCCACTGAGCAGAGAGCCTGATGTGGGGCTCCATCCCAGGACCCTGGGATCATGACCTGAAAAGAAGGGACACTTATGGAGGAAGCCACCCAGACACCTCTTTTCTTTGTTTTTAATATATGGCAACTGATGCTTCCCAGCCATGAGGAGCATATTACCCATTGATTAAATCTTTGAAAACAACCTATTTAAAAAGGTGTGTAAATATATACTTACTCAGATTTATACACTTTGTGTTTCCTTCATAGTTTGGGGCTGGACCCCATGGTCACAACACTGCTTCCAGTCTTTGCCTTCCCATCTTTTGATACCAGGTATTTGGTACATAATCCCACCCCCTTCTCCCAAACCCCCTCCCCCCGGCAACCCTCAGTTTGTTTTGTGAGATTAAGAGTCACTTATGGTTTGTCTCCCTCCCAATCCCATCTTGTTTTTATTTATTCTTCTTCTACCCACTTAAGCCTCCATGTTGCATCACCACTTCCTCATATCAGGGAGATCATATGATAGTTGTCTTTCTCTGCTTGACTTATTTCGCTAAGCATGATACGCTCTAGTTCCATCCATGTTGTTGCAAATGGCAAGATTTCATTTCTTTTGATGGCTGCATAGTATTCCATTGTGTATATATACCACATCTTCTTGATCCATTCATCTGTTGATGGACATCTAGGTTCTTTCCATAGTTTTGGCTATTGTGGACATTGCTGCTATAAACATTCGGGTGCACGTGTCCCTTTGGATCACTACATTTGTATCTTTAGGGTAAATACCCAATAGTGCAATTGCTGGGTCATAGGGCAGTTCTATTTTCAACATTTTGAGGAACCTCCATGCTGTTTTCCAGAGTGGCTGCACCAGCTTGCATTCCCACCAACAGTGTAGGAGGGTTCCCCTTTCTCCGCATCCTCGCCAGCATCTGTCATTTCCTGACTTGTTGATTTTAGCCATTCTGACTGGTGTGAGGTGATATCTCATTGTGGTTTTGATTTGTATTTCCCTGATGCCGAGTGATATGGAGCACTTTTTCATGTGTCTGTTCGCCATCTGGATGTCTTCTTTGCAGAAATGTCTGTCTGTTCATGTCTTCTGCCCATTTCTTGATTGGATTATTTTGTTCTTTGGGTGTTGAGTTTGCTAAGTTCTTTATAGATTCTGGACACTAGTCCTTTATCTGATATGTCGTTTGCAAATATTCTTCTCCCATTCTGTCAGTGGTCTTTTGATTTTGTTAACTGTTTCCTTTGCTGTGCAAAAGCTTTTGATCTTGATGAAATCCCAGTAGTTCATTTTTTCCCTTGCTTCCCTTGCCTTTTGCGTTGTTCCTAGAAAGATGTTGCTGCGGCAGAGGTCGAAGAGGTTGCTGCCTGTGTTCTCCTCAAGAATTTTGATGGATTCCTTTCGCACATTGAGGTCCTTCATCCATTTTGAGTCTATTTTTGTGTGTGGTGTGTAAGGAAATGGTCCAATTTCATTTTTCTGCATGTGGCTGTCCAATTTTCCCAGCACCATTTATTGAAAAGGCTGTCTTTTTTTTTCCATTGATACCAGGTATTTGGTCAGCAAAGCAAATTAGTATCAAAATTAATAAGCCCTTGGCACCATATCTCTGGAGCAGGGGTTGCTCTTAGCCAAGGCCCAGAGCAGTTGACCTCCCCTCGCTAGTGCTATAGCCCCAAGGACTAGGTCCCTGCCACCAGAACTCAGTCTTACATGTTATGCTAAGCAGACAAAACCAAAACAGGAAAGCTCCGACAGCTTTCACTGGCATGCCTCATCTGCAACTCCCTCGATGTCCAGGCAGTACCAGATGACAGGGAGGGGTCTTGGTCCAACATATGGGAGGGAAGGAAGTAGCCACGAGCAAGTACCTGCCTCTCTGTTCCTTTCTTTCATGACCAGGTTGTAAGGAGGAGGAAGAGGAAGGGGAAGAGAGGTGAACTTCAAGGGGTGAAGGCCTCAGGTAGGCAGCTGGCTCCTGCCAGTAGGAAAGGGACAAAGGAGAAGGCCTTGAGTCTTTCAGGGAGGGTGGGGGGTAAGGGTTACACCCTATGACGGAATCTGGACAGGAGTAATAGGGATACTAGTCATTTGAGTCCACCATTGGCAAGCTGGGCTGGGTGTCAGGGCAGATAGGCCTCCCTGGGCAACGGCACATGAGAGAAGGTGGAATTCTTCTCTGAGGAGCAGGTGGAGCTTTGGGTGTTGGGAAAGCATAGACAGTATTGTTCCAGGGCCAAGGACAGGTCAGGGTATTCCTGGTTGGAGGTCAAGGCCACAGAATGATCCAGGTCTTCTACCAGCAGCTTGAAGGTATCACATGCCAGCCACCCCTCATTCTTGTGTATAACTCTTTGGTGCACTTATTGGCTTATCCATCATATGACTCCTTCAGCAGCTTGAAAACCACCTCCACAGGCACTCCAGAATATGGGAGCCTTCCAGAGTGAAAATTTTGCACAGGATCACCCCAAAAGACCAGAAGTCACTCTGGTGGATGTAGATCTGGTCAAACATGGCCTTAGGGACCATCCACTTCACAGGCAGTCCACTGTTGGTTGTCTTTTTATAGTAACTGATGTGGTGATATCTCTGGCAAGGCTGAAGTCTGAGATCTTCATCATGTTGTCCTTTGTCACCAGCACTTCCCTGGTGGCCAGGTCTTGGTGTATGCACATCTTGGAGGCAAGGTACTCCATGCCTCAGGCTACCTGGTAGGCACAGGATAACAGGACCTTGGAGGAGAGTTGCTCTGCTGCATTGTGGCTGATATTGTAACAGTACTCCAGGTCAGGAGGCCTCTGGGCCTGCTGGTACTCCTGTATGTTGTCTTTGGAGGCATATTCCATGAGAGTGTATGCAGGACTGTCCTGTGAGCAGGACCCAGCAGGTTGATGGTGTCCTTGTGCTGTCCAATCATCTTCATCATCTCCATTTCTGGGATTAGGTTTGACAGGTCTTTCTCTGTTGCATCTGACTTCAACATCTTCACAGATACTTTAGTCAAATGGTTGGATTTGTCTTTGTCCAGACCAATGGCCTCCTCCAACACCACCTGCCCAAAGTAGGCCTGTCTTAGGGGTCTGCCTAAGCTGCCTACAACCAGCCTGCCTCAAGGCAGTTATGAACTCTAGATTATCCTCAAAAACATTAAACCACAAGCTAAAAATTCTCTTCACTAGGTCTCTGTCGCAGGTCTAATTTTCTTATCTTTCATCATTTATCTTTTTCCTAATTCTTATTTTCAGTATAGTTTATTTTGCTTCCAGGTGTTTCCCCTGGTTTCTGTATGCTGTTTCATAGGGAAGAATTATCCTGTCATAAAATTATTTCTTGAGCATTCATTACATCTCCCAGTTAAAATGGGTTCTTTTATGGTATTGATTCATTAGAGTTTTCTCAAAATGGGAAGAATTTTCAAAATGGTGTTTTTCTCAAGGTTCAGAGTATGTCTTAGCCTCATCTTTACTCTTTTTGAAATTCACTTTTCAAATTCTTGTCCCTCTTTTTATCTTTTTAAATTAAAATGTTTAATTTTTACTATTTTTTTATTTAAGTATAGTTGATATTCAGTGTTACATTGGTTTCAGGTTTTCAATATCTCTATACATTATTCTATGATCACTACAAATATAGCCACCATCTGTCACCGTATAACACTATTATAATATCTCTACACTGTCCCATATCTCTTTTTAAAATCTCTGATTTTTATGTTTTATGTTATTCCAATTTTCGACCATCATTGTACTTGGTTACATTAATAAAATATGCCTGATTACACACTCTTTGCTGAACACCATAGCATTTGATTTATAGTAGTCTTCTTCTTCTTCTTCTTTTTTTAAATTAACTTATAATGTATTATTTGCCCCAGGGGTACAGATCTGTGAATCGCCAGGTTTACACACTTCACAGCACTCACCACAGCACATACCCTCCCCAATGTTCATAACCCCACCACCCTCTCCCTACCCTCCCCCCCCCCGGCAACTCTCAGTTTGTTTTGTGAGATGAAGAGTCTCTTATGGTTTGTCTCTCTCCCGATCCCATCTTGTTTCATTTACTCTTTTCCTGTCCCCCAAACCCCCCACATTGCACCTCCATTTCCTCATATCAGGGAGATCATATAATAGTGTCTTTCTCTGATTGACTTATTTTGCTAAGCATAATACCCTCTAGTTCCATCCAAGTCAATGCAAATGGCAAGATTTCATTTCTTTTGATGGCTGCATAGTATTCCATCGTATATATATATATATATAAATGGTATATATATATATGGTATATATATATATATCATTTGTTGATGGACATCTAGATTCTTTCCATAGTTTGGCTATTGTGGATATTACTGCTATAAACATTTGGTGCACGTGCCCCTTTGGATCATAGAGCAGTCTTCTTTACCTCTATCAGAACCCCAGGAAGCTTTATTTATTTATTTACTCACATAAACAGATGATCCAACACAACGTTTTTTGATGTTCAAATGTATTATAATGTCTTACCGCTTAACACTATGCTTACTGCTCTCTTTCACTGTCTGAATAAATCCTCATCATCACTATGCCATTTAATGAGAAAGAACATTTGAACTCAGAGTTCTCTCCATATCAGGGAATGAAGGCTCTACCCCTCTGTTTGTGCAGGTAAAATAAATGTTGATATTGTCTGTCCTGCACATACCCAGAATATTCACCATCAAAATATATACAAAATGAAAACCATACCTCACCACTTCTATTACCACCCAGCATGCTAAAAACACCATCATATGTTCCTGAATTATTGACTTGATTGATAACCCAACTTCCACACATACTGCACTCCTTTCTCCCTGCAAATTTATTTTGGTACAGCAATTTAACCTAAAAATCAAGTCAGATGATTTTATTCTGCTGTTGAAAGTCTTTTGGTATCTTCCCCTTTCATATTAAATAAAAACTGAAGGCGTTTCAATGTACTAGAAGGTCATACATCAATACGTTCTTCCTCTCTCCACCACTATGAACTCCTCATTGGCCTCCTTGCTTTTCCTCAAAAGTAACAGACAAGCTGTTCACACAAAGTCTATATACTTGCTTGCTCTGCCTAGAGCAATCTTTTCCTTTAATATTTGTATAACACTCTCCTTCACTTCCTGGGTCTTTGTGCAAATAACATCTCCTAAATGAGATATAACCACCCAACACAAAATAAAATTAACTTTCATCCCAGCATTCTGCAATGGCTTTTACCTTTCTTGTATTTCTTTCTTTGTAACACTTATCATCACCATCAACCATCAATCATTATTCCATTACTGGTTTATTTTCTTATTTGAGACAGAGAGAGAGAGAATTGGGAGGGTGCGCAGAGGAAGAAGAAAACACCCCACTGCCTAGAAAGCCTGCTGGGGAGTTACATCCCAGGACCCTGAGATCATGACCCAAGCCAAAGGCAGTCACTCAATGGACTGAGCCAACGAGGTGCCCCTCTATTATTGGTTTACTTCACTATTATATTTCAAAAGAATGTAAGCTCTTTTTGGTCAGGTATTTTATATGTTTTATTAATTGAAGTATTCTCAGAAAGGTAGCTGGCAGATTGTAAGGGCTCACTAAACTGTATTTTGTTGTTATTATTGGGCTCCTTTATGGGCTTTATCTCTTACGCTAGAAGTCTATCCTTCAGATGTAAGCAATAAGAATAGAGCCCTGCTGCCTGTTCAAATGTGTAAAAAGCCTGTATTAAGTGGATATTTTAAAAGCTAAATGAATGGCTTAATAGTTGTATATAGGGGGAAAGGGAACATATTTTCCACAGTTCAGAACTGGAGTTCTTTTATAGAGTTCTTGTACAAGCCTACACTATTGAACGATAATGGGCAGTTGTACATTACAATTATACAAACACTTTGGTAATTTATATCCTTTTTTTGTAATTCATGACTGGATCATTTAATTCCTTAGGAGCATTATAGCATTTCAACTTTTCATGTTCAATAAACTTATTGGGGTTGCTACCTTTTTTATTCCAATGGAGAAATAGTCATGATTTAATCTAAATAAAGTGTTACTGATTGTGTTGTTTTCTAGGAATGAGTCGCACATGCTAGTTTAAAAGTTTTGTTAAATTCCCAAGTCTGTTACTGATAAAAGCCTTTTGTAGATTAGTAACTTGATCAAAACGGAAAAGTTATGTAACACCAATTGTTATACTATCTTTGTTTCCATCTTGCATTGAAATAACACCCATCTTAACTCTATTTCAGACAAATCATTACCAGATGGATTTCTGGCATTGATTGCATGATATGAAATCTAGTATAACTAAAAGTTTTTGGTTTTAGTAGCATATAAATCAATTTAGAAAGATATATGTATTTGAATATAAGTAAAGTTTTAAATTATTTGGCAATAGTAAACTAAACTTTTTTTTGTAAATTTTAATTTTCTAAAATTTCATTGAGCTCTTTTGCAATAAGAAACAAGTTACAAAAAGTTAAGGTTTATTTACCCCAATTCAAAATTATTAGGAATATAATCATAGAGGTTGAAGTATTTAAAATATTGAACCCAAAGTATTTTATTAGGTAATTTCATGAATGCTGAACATTCACTGTTAAAATATACTAATACTATTGATAGACTGGTAGAAGCCTAAAATCAAATATTTATTAAATATTTATATCCATATCTTTTCATGGCTTGGTAATTCATTTCTCTAGCATTAAATAATATTCCATTGTTTGCCTGTACCACACTTTATTTTTCCTTTCACCTATGGAAGGATATCTTGGTTGCTTCCAAACTTTTGTCAGTTATGAATAAAACTACTATAGACATTTTGTGGGTATAGATTTCATCTTCTTTGGATGAATACCAAGAACTGCTACTGCTGAATCATCTGGCAAGAATATGTTTAGTTTTGTAAGAAACTGCCAAGTTGTTTTGCATTCTTTATTCTCAATAGACATGGAAGAACATTCCTGTTGCTCCACATCCTCACCAACATTTCGTGTTCTGTTGTCAGTGCTCTGGATTCTGGGTATGTACTGGTGTGTCTCTTTTTGTTTTTAATTTGCATTTTCCTGATGACATATGATGTGAAGCATCTTTTTATATGCTTATTTGCCATCTGTAATATTTTCTTTTGTGAGGTATCTTTAAGGTCTTTGGCTCATTTTTAATCAGGTTTTTCCCCCATTGTTGAGTTTTAAGGGGTCTTTGTGTATTTTTGATTAACAGTCCTTTGCCAGATGTGTATTTTGCAAATTTTTTTCTCATAGTCTGTGCTTTGCCTTTTCATTCTCTTGGCATTGTGTTTCACAGAGTAGACATTTTTAAATTCAGTGCTTGTGCTTTTGTAGCTGAAGTTATTGCCAAAACCAAGGTCATTTAAATTTTCTTCTATATTAGCTTCTACATGTTTCATGTTTAGGTTTATAATCCAATCTGAGTTAATTTTTGTGAAGAGAGTATGATATCTGCCTGGATTTATTTTATTTTATTATTTTATTTTATTTTATTTTATTTTATTTTATTTTATATTTTTACATTTAGCTTCACCATTACTCCAGAACCATTTGTTTAAAAGATTGTATTTTGCTCTCTTGTATTGCTTTTGCTTTTATATTAAATATAAAATATAATTGATAATATATAATCTGTTGCTTTAATCTAGTCTTTCTGTGGTATTACAATTATCATTATGGTAAACTTTTTTTAAAGATTTTATTTATTTATTTGACAGAGAGAGAGATCACAAATAGGCAGAGAGAGAGATGAGGAGAAGCAGGCTTCCTGTTGAGCAGAGAGCCCAATGCGGGACTCGATCCCAGGCTCTGGGATCATGACCTGAGCCTAAGGGAGAGGCTTAACCCACTGAGCTACCCAGGCGCCCCATCATTATGGTAAACTTTGAAGTCAGTCCTCAGTCTTTGTTCTCCTTCAACACAATGTTGACTATTGTGAGTCTTTGCCTCTCCATATAAACTTTAAAATAAGTTTGTTAATATTAAAAAAAAAGAACTTGCTGGAATGCATTAATTGTATAGATAAACTTGGAAACCAGTGACCTCTTGAGCTTAGCAGGAGATAGACAATGGACATCAGTTGTCACAGTGGTGCCTCTGGCAGAACCTATTGCAAATCCCTAGGCAAAATGAGACCTCAAGGATCTGAGAGAATGTCTAAGAAGTACTTGATACATCCCTTGGGTATGGTTTATTGAAGTGTCCACCTGTCTGAAAGCTAGGGAATCTAGATAAGGGAGGGAAAATTAGTTATGATCAACCATATCAACAAACATCAATAAATTTTGTAAAACTAATTGTCATGGCTCATATACAATATGACCAACAGAGGGACCATCAGAAGGAAAGCATCAGTTATGTTTATTGTGAAATTTTTTATTCAAAATAAAGCAATGTGAGGGGAAGACACAATGAGAAAATTACCATTTTTTAAATGGTTAAACTTCTTACAAAATGGAATAGGTTTAATATTGTAAGTAGTATATTGAAAAGTAAAACATTGGGGCACCTGGGTGGCTCAGTGGGTTGGGCTGCTGCCTTCGGCTCGGGTCATGATCTCAGGGTCCTGGAATTGAGCCCCGCATCGGGCTCTCTGCTCCGCAGGGAACATTCTTCCCTCTCTCTCTCTCTCTCTCTCTCTCTGCCTGCCTCTCTGCCTACTTGTGATCTCTGTCTGTCAAATAAATAAATAAAATCTTTAAAAAAGAAAAGAAAAGTAAAACATTAAAAAATAAAATTTTAATTACAAAATTATGTAATTTTAAAAAAAGGTTAAAAAGAGCAGAACCATTTTCATATAACTGGAAAATACATTGTAAATATATCTATCAAAAATAACTTGTCATGGGGGCGCCGGGGTGCCTCAGTGGGTTAAAGCCTCTGCCTTCGGCTCAGGTCATGATCCCAGGATCCTTGGATTGAGTACCACATTGGGCTCTCAGCTCAGCAGGGAGCCTGCTTCCTCCTCTCTCTCTCTGCCTGACTCTGCCTACTTGTGATCTCTGTGAAATAAATAAAATCTTTTATAAAAAAATTTTAAAAAATAACTTGTCATGTCTGGAATCAGGAGCATATGGAAAAAAATAATATCTGAGGACAATACTTCTGCCATGTTTTGTGCCTTGTTAGTATTTTTAAACAGTCAGGCAACTTTTAGCTTTATTGAATTACCTGCTAAGATACAAGCAGTGCCTATTGGAGCACTATGACTATAAAAATTAATTGCAAATATTCAAAATGTTTACTGTGGTGACACTATTTAGGGCCACAACCAAGTATGTTTCTGAAGTAAGCATAACTGTTACTCTTCCATAAGGCAAAAGGGCATATATTCAGGAGTTCCATCTGCTGTACCAGGAGGTGAATCAAGTAATGATTTTTGTCTATAAAATAATTCACTTTTCAATCTAACATTCCTCATTCCACATTATAATAATAAAAACTGGGAGGAGACTAAAACAAACAAACAACTACAACTACAACAACCAGCTTTTCCTTCAGTGGAAAAGTAAATATAACCTTATGAGTAGCCTTAAATTTATTTTTGAATATTTTTAAGATAAATGTTTTTGTTAGAAAACCATATATTTTATATTACTAAGAAATAACAGGCAAAGTTTTATTAACTTCTAAAAAGTCTAGTTACTTCTATTTATCTATTAACTCATCTTTTTATGAAGTAGAACATGATCACACCTATTGTATCTACACAAGTTTGTATGCTTTGGTTATTTTATGTTTGCTATTTCCTTGCTTAAATTTTACAATATTTGATACATAATAGTATCTTTAAGTCCATCTATGGTTTCACAGAATTTGTTTGAACTTCATAAAAATGTACCATACTTTTGCACTGTCCTTGTTTTACTTCTCTATTAGCTTTCCAAGATTTATTCACTTTAGAGTGTGTAGCTATCATTTATTTTTATTCCAACATAATGCTATGTTTACAAATCCGTATTTATCTGTACTTTTAAAAATATCTTAATTATATACCATTTCTCATCTCACGTAACACTCGTGTTACTTCTACACTTATCAGATATTATGTAACTGAAAACCACAACTCAGCAACAATAGAACACCATTTTTCAAATTTAAATGGCTTACCAGAATTCTTTAATTCTATCCTTTATTTGTATAAGATGACCCTTTATTCTGGTATTTGGCTTTGTTCATATGGAGGAAAGCTTATAAGTTGATATTCCATAAATAGAAGGATGTATTATGATTGATTAATTATTTTCATTTAGAATGCATAGAATATGGTTGATTTAATATTTCTTTCTTACCCTCTGCCTGGAACATAGTGCTATCTATGTAATAGACACTAAAATATTAAGTTAATTACCTAGACTTTAAACTGCATATTAATAGGAATAACATACAGAATTCTTCTCAGATTGGGACACCTGGGTGGCTCAGTCAGTTAAACGCCTGAGCCTTTAGCTCAGGTCATGATCTTAGGGTCCTGGGACTCAGTTCTGCAACAGATTCCCTGCTTAGCCGGGAGTTTGCTTCTCCCTCACCCTGCTGCTCCCCCTGCTTGTGCTCTCTCTCACTCTCTCTCTTACAAATAAATAAAATTAAAAAAATAAATTCTTCTCCGATAGCTAATATAGAATATCGTCTTTGTATTCATCAAAGGGAAAGTGCCATATAATAATGAAATTCAGACTACTTCAAATTCATTTTTTAACCAGTAAGAAAGTACTGGAAACAAGCCAAAAATGTCTTCAATGAATTAAAGAATTTTTTATGTGTTTCTCTGTACATAGACCCCTTGTAAGCTGAGGAACATCTCTATATGTATATGTAGCCTTGGTATGGCTTACATATTATTGGCATGAAACATCTAGAACAGTACGCGTGCCATATAATTGTCTACAACATCCAACAAGTTTCTTGAAAACTTGTGCCAAAGGGGTTATGTCTTTAAGGATTCTTATTTCAGAAGGGTTCTCTCAAATGTAAGATTTTTCAGAATTTAAGTGAAAATCTGACCAAACTAAACATTTTTCCATTTTCCCTAGTGAGCAAAGATAGCTAAAATCTATCTGCCATTTTCAACACTGTACTCAACGATTGTAATTCTAATGTAAGAACAGATTATTTATATCAAAACCACATGTTGGTCTAATCTTATACAATATTCATAAATCTCACTCAGAGCCTTGGACACTTATTTGTGGAGTCTATATGGTACTACGGACATTCATCTTTTTTGACCTCATAGCTTCATGTATGTCTATACTTTTGAAAATACATGCATCATAGTTCCATTGTAAAATGTCTGGGTTATAAAATGTGCTACGCTATCAAAATGGTAATAAGAACATACAAATGACCTGATGTAATGAACTGGACCAGATTGCCAGATATCACATTTCATACCAGAAAGATTCAGTGGTAAGTTGTTAAATGGCCAGCTATACTTCGACTGAATTATAACTCATTTAACTTCTTTCTTTGTGTACAGTATTATACATTAGTCAGTATTATAGTAAATAAGTACTTTGGACAGATGTAAATATGCTGTTATAAAAAATGTTTTTCTTCTTTCTTTTAGTCCTTTTTACTTGTAAGACTAGCCACAAATACCATGCCTCCCCCAAAATAATTTGCAATCCAAATTTATCTCTAAATGAATTTATTGCACAGAAAAATATATATATATATATACACTTACAGTAGACATGTTCAAAATTAGTTACACAACAGCAGGGCCCTATATGTATGCAGTATCGTTGTTTTGTTTTGTTTTGTATCTTTCTTTAAAAAAAAAGAGGTTATGTGAAATATTGGAATTTTATTTCCAGTCCTACTAGGAAATACTATTTCAAGACAGTTAACTACACTTATGGTGTCAACAGCCTCTTGTTGGCAGTATGATTTTATTGGCTCCATGGAATAACAGCAAGAATTTACTACTGCTTCTTTCTTTTATGACACAGACAGAAAAAAAAAATTGACACATTTGCTCAAGACCAACCAGAATAACTTTAACCTATCAAAATTGATGGAAGGCCTTCACTGCCAAAGTCACTGCTGGGTTTTCACAATTCATTGCAGACAATCTGCTACTCCCATTAGGATAAAGGAGAGAAGAGTCATAATCAGGGAAGAAAGCTGGATTGATACTTGTAATTATCATTGAATTATTTAGCCTGCTATAGGATTATTATTATTAGTGTCATTTGATAATTTTCTCTCATTTTATTAAACACAACTGTGAGTAATTACCCTACGTAATATTTCTCTGTATTGGCTGCCTAGCTAGCAAACATTCATGAAAATATCCATTAGCCACACATCTAAAATGCTGCATGATGATGCTGTTGAATCAGAACATACCACTACCTGATCCTGTAGCTCTTTGAGGATTTGCAAATCAATTAATTCTATGTCTATTGGATTCTTCCCATACAATTAGAAAATTTATAATAGAGTCCATGAACATTTTTAGTTTTACCATTTTAAACCAGCAATCACACTTTGATTTTTACAACAAAAGCAGCAGAAAGATAAACACACACATTTGGATCAGTTTTCTGTTAGTCTGTCTGGACTTCAAAATCCTATTCCTCAAGATAATGCACACCAAAGTTATGGATTAAACAAGAAATTAGATGGCACCTGAACACTTGGTTTAATATTCTCAAAAGGACTATGCAACTTATTTCTTACATTATGACATTGTTTTACAAAGATCCACACTTTTATAATGTTAGTATTTTTAATAATCAATAAAGTAAATTAATCATGACTAAAAATCAAACATAAAAATTTCTACTTTTTTTGCTTTTGCCCCCTCCATTTAGAACTTATTTATAGCCTGATAATTCAAAGGTCCCTATGTTTATGAAAATCTGGACAGAAATAGCTCTAAGCTTCCATTCAGAACTTGATATTAATCTAAGTCTTTTGGCTCCATTTATCCTGAGAGCAAAGAGTAGGACAAAGGATTTGAGTACTGTTAGTTTATCTGGGAGATTACCCAAGGTAGAAAAGAATGGGAAAGTGATACAGTGAAGAAGCAACTTTGTCAAAGAGGTACATTGTTGATATAATTGTTGTGGATAGAAAATGAAGGCTTGCTTTTACTGAAAGGTCCTGAGAAACTTCTTTAAGTTGTCCTCATGAAGACCTGAAAACTGACAATTTTACCTTTGGTTCTTATTTCCACTTCACTGAGAGCTGTCCTCAGAGGACATTAACTCTCCTACAATTTTGGGTTGTGTTGGAGACATTCTAAAATGAGAGAGAGAACATGAGATGCTATCAGTGTTAAGTAACTGCAATTTCCCATGGAACTATCCACCACAGGTTTGGCTATAATCAGGTGTTGGGCCTTGATATCAGAGGGATTTGAGGCAGTATCATTTTAGGTTAATCATTATATCCGAAATTTCCAAAAATTTCAACTGATGAAACTTTGATTATAAATCTATAAATATAACAATAAATCTACAGTATTCAAATTATTTTCATAGAAATACACAAACAAAGCATCAATTGATTAATATTTAAATGTTACAAAATACTGAACTGAAAGAATTTGGTCATAGAACAACGTGTAAGAAGTAGAACTTAGGTTTAGGTTAGAACTCAGGATGCATTTGAGACTTAGTTAAGAAATTGAATGGAGGGACGCCTGGGTGGCTCAGTGGGTTAAGCCACTGTCTTTGGCTCAGTTCATGATCCCAGGGTCCTGGGACCGAGCCCCAAATCAGGCTCTCTGCTCAGCAGGGAGCCTGCTTCCTCCTCTCTCTCTGCCTGCCTCTCTGCCTGCTTGTCATCTCTCTCTGTCAAATAAATAAATAAATAAAATCTTAAAAAAAAGAAATTGAATGGATGTCTGACTATCTTATAGGTTTGCTAAAAATCAGTGACTTTGTGTTCACGTGTGGCAATGCAGGAATTTTTAACTTTCTCTATGAAGTTATTAGATTTGATTATATAAGGGCAGTAAAGGATGGGGAAAAGCAAAGTACAAACCCCATAAAGACAAAGACACTGAGTATGAGAAAGAGGAATAGATAAGAAGAATCAATGCATTTGAGGAAAGTGGGAATTGAAATGCACAATGATTGTTGACTTTTTTAGATGGAGAAAACAAAACTAGCTTGCAAGAAGGAAATAACAGAAGACATGTTGTGATGTGATACAGAATCCTGGAAAAGGCAGTAACGTGGAATAAAGGAGTAGGGAAAGCATATCAGGGAATTTGGATAGGAAGGAGTTAGGAGATAATTGCTTGGTATATTTTATATGGCCCACTTACATGCACAGATTTCTCTTCTTTAATTTATATGGAGAACAGGGTGTCCTTTCTCTTCCCTTTCAGAGCACGAGAGGTGTACTCTTTCAGACTGAAAACCTGAAAAGCTCAGGACTCAGTTGCTTAAGCACAGCTGAGAGGACATATTTCAATTAAGATTTACATTTTGCTGTAGGTAGTAGACTGTCAAAAGTGGTTTAACCATATTTTTTCATTTAACAAGAAGACTACGGAGAGTGTTTTCTGGTGTTGGTTCAGAGTCTTAAGAAAGTCAAGTGAACTATCTCAGAGGTTTTCATGGCTTTTTATTCACAGTTGCAAAAATTGCTGTTGGAGTTCTCACTATTAAGCCCACATTTCTGGCAGAAAGATAGAGGTAAAAGAGAATGATATCTTGTACGACTGATACTTTGTCATATGGTTACAATGTAACTAGAAAAGAGACAATAAAATATTTGATGTTGTTTTAAGTTTCCTTGTTGTCAATCCCTCAGTGCTTTCTGATATTAAAGGAAAAAGTAGATGGATATTGATCTGGCAACTATCAACACCTGTCAGTCTCTCTTGGATAACCAATATCTTTATAATCTCTTCTTCCCAGTAAAAAAAATAAAATATATTCATAACCCACACTGTGCCATCTCAAGTTACTGCACCAAGATAAAATTACAATGATTTTCAGTTGTTCCAAATGGACAGAATACCCTTTCTTATGATATCATGACTTATAAGATAGATAATTGGCTTGCTACCAATATACCCAGATGTGACTGTGGAAGAGACAGGAAAAAAATAATAATATTTATTTATTCCTTGGGTTGACCCTGTTTACACAGATGCATTACTATTAGAAAAGTTTGGTTTGGGACATTGGAATGAATTTATTTAATGGGTCTGTATGTAATTGGGTAGGAGGAAATTTTTAACTTCTACAAAAATTATTAGAATTCTATCTTATTCTCTTTTGTTAATTTTCACATGTTAACAAAGCCAACATTTTTGTCTAGCAGACAAGATCTTAAATCCTAACAAAACTCAATTTTTTCCTTTTTTTTTTTTTAAGTTTGAGAGCCTCATGTTCTCTCATGCAGCTTTAAATACAACTCAAAAAAAAAAAAAGAAAGGAGCTAAATGGGGCAGTAAGACCAGACTTTTTATTTTATTTTATTTATCTAATTTTTAATTAAAATACTAAAGATTGTATTTATTTATTTGAGAGAGAGAGAGAGAGCATGAGTAGGGCAGGGGGATGTAGCGGCAGAGAGAGACTGAGAGGTATATTCCCTAATGAGCAGGAAGCCCGATATGGGGCTCGATCCCAGGATCCTGACTGAGATCATGACCAGAGACAAAGGCAGATACATGTGCTAAATCCCTTTATTTCTGCGAAACAATACTTTACAAGAGATGTTTGAAAAAGTACTGGGGAATCAACTTTAATCAGAGATACAGAAATTTAATTGACTTTTGTAAAGCTACAGGGATCCAAATGATGGGAATCCCAGCCCGTTTAGGTTGTGGACCACAGAGTATTCTTCTCTGTAACTTTTTATTTTCTTCCATGTCTACTAACTCCAGTCCAAGTTCACTGATCTCTTTTTAGATAGTGCAAAACATGGCAAAGAATACCAAACAAGTGCCCAATATTCTACATTTATTACATCATTTCTAACATATAGAAGTGTGTTAACAAGGCTGGTTCTGTGAACGAACCTAGTTATGCTAAAGTGTGTTTTGTTCTCCAAGAAATTAAATGCATGATTATCACACAATTATAAAAATACTTGTGTCAAGAATTTTTATTCAAAAATTAATAAGAGAAGCAGATATTAAAACTAGTTCACATGGTTATTTGGGATATAAGCAGAGTTGTGCAGCAGAAGTGCTCTGGGCCCATAATTTGGGTTATAGAATTTATGTTCTCTAATGAAAAAATCACTAACTTGCATTATTGTTAACAAGAATCTTGTGCATTACCATCAGTTTTCTACATTACAACCTCTTGCTCTACAGTTTGTAAATAACTTTGTCAATAGCAAGCTAATAAACGGGGTGACTCCAATGGATTGAGATAATCTCCAGAGTTTCTGCTACATAATGCCCAGGACTCCATTGAAAGGACACCTAAGAATTTATTTTGCCCAAAAATTTGATCATTTTTTTCATTGTCCTTACCTATTTTCCAAACCTAGTCCTTTTGCTTCACCTTTATGAATGGTAAGAATTAACATTGTTAAAATGTCCATACTACCGAAAACCATCTGTAAATCCAATTCCTATCAAAAATCCAATGTTAGGGGCGCCTGGGTGGCTCAGTGGGTTAAGCCACTGTCTTTGGCTCAGGTCATGATCCCAGGGTCCTGGGATCGAGCCCCGCATCAGGCTCTCTGCTCAGCAGGAAGCCTGCTTCCTCTTCTCTCTCTGCCTGCCTCTCTGCCTGCTTGTTATCTCTCTCTGTCAAATAAATAAATTAAAAAACTTAAAAAACATCCAATATTATTTTTTTACAGAAGTAAGTAAAGAATCCTATAATTTATATGAGACCATAAAAGACAACAAATAATCAAAGCAGTTCTGAGAAAGAATGAAGAAGTGAAATTACACTTCTTGATTTGAAAGTATACTACAAAGCGCTCATGCTCAAAACAATAAAGTATACTGGCAAAAAAAACAGACCAATAAACAAGTAGAACAGAATTGAGAGTCCAGAAATAAATCCTTTCATACAGTCACCTAATATTTGACAGGGACAACATATGTAATGGGTAAAGATAGTCTGTTCAATAAATGATATTTAAAACTGAATAGTCACATAAACAGTATGAAACTGGAACCTTATATCACTCATAAGTCTTAACTTGAAATAGCTTAAAGACTTAAAGGTGATGCATGAAACTACATTTCCTAAAGGAAAACATAGGAAAAATTCTCCTTGACATTGGTCTTGCCAATAGTTTTCTGGATACCAGACCAAAAACACAAGCAAAAAAAAGCAAAAATAAATAAATGGTACTACATCAAACTAAAGTTTCTGCATTACCAAAAAAAAGAGAGAGAGAATGAAAACACAATCCACAGAATTTAAGAAAATACTTACAAATCTTATATCTGAAAAGAGGTTAATAACCAACAGATAAAAAGAGAAAAAATATATATAATTAAAAAAATAGCAAAAGGATCTCAATAGACTTTTTTTTTTCAAAAAATTTATATAAATGACCAACAGGAGCATTAAAAAGTGCTCAACGTAAAAAACTCCGGGCAAAGTCATTATGTTGTTGTTGTTTACCTCTGAGAAACACAGCAAGATATTACTACCTATTAGAATATATACTACCAAAAATTGAAACTAACAAATTTTGGTAAATATTGGGGAAAATGGGGAACTTATGCACTGTGATAGGGATATAAATTTGTATGGAAAACAGTATGGAGATTATTCATATTATTAAAAGTAAAATTACCATATGATTCAGTAATCCCACTTCTAGGTATAAATCTAAAGGAAACGAAGTCACTGTTCAAAGACATATCTGCACTCTTATGTTTATTATAAAATTATTAACTCTAAGCAAGAGATGGAAATAACTTCAGTATCCATTAATGGATGAATGAATAAAATAAGTATGGTAAATATATACTATGGAATACTACTTAACCATGAAAAATTAAGAAATACTGCCATTTACAACAGCATGGATGGATCTTGAAGGTGTTATACTAAGTGAAATATTTCAAAGATTTTATATATTTTTTTAATTTATGTATTATGATATCCCTTACATACAGAATCTGAGGAAAAGGCAAACTAATGGAAACTTAGAGTTCAGTTGACAAGGGGTGAACCTGGGGTGGAGTAAGGTGGTCAAAGGGTGCAAACTTGCAACTATAATATGAAAAAGTTCTCGGGATCTAATGTACAGCATGATGATTATAGTTAATAAAATATACATACTTTTTTTATTGTGCTTCCCTTTATTAAACTTTGCACATATCACATTCTTACAAGTTGAAAGTTTATAGCAATCTTGTATAAAAGAGGTCTGCTGCCACCATTTTTCTAACAACATTTGTTCATTTTGTGTCTCTCTGTCACATGTTGGTAATTCTTGCAATATTTCAAGTTTTTTCATTATTATTGTATTTGTTATGGTGATCTGTGATCAGTAATTATGACCCACTGAAAACTCAGAACTAGTTTACTTAAGGTATATACATTGTTTTTCTTTAAAAACATAATGCTTTTGAACAGTACAGTATAGTGTTTATTTTTTATATGCACTGGGAAACATAATTTTTTATATGCACTGGGAAACCAAAAAAAATAATAATTTGACTTAGTTTATTGAGATAATCAGTTTATTGAGGCAGTCTGGAACAAAACCCACAAGACCTCTGAAGTTTATCTCTACTATACTATATACATAAAAGTTGCTAAGAGAGTAGATCTTAAAATTCCTTACGATACATGCATAAAAAACAGTGGCAACTATACGAGATAGTAGATGTATTAACATTTTTGTGTAGATTATATTGCAATAAAGATGTATACCAATTTATCAAATTGTACAAAATTTACACAATGTTAAACGTTTGCAATGTTATAAGAAATCATTTCTTAAATTCACAAATTATTTTATGTCGTTTTTTTTTCAATAAAGCTGGAAAAAACATTTTGTAGAATTAATCTATTTTTCAAAAAAGGAAGTAAGGAGGTAGGGGAGGAGTCAAGATGGCAGAGAAGTAGCAAGCTGAGACTGCTTCAGCTAGCCGGAGATCAGCTAGATAGCTTATCTAGAGATTGCAAACACCTGAAAATCCATCGGCAGATCGAAGAGAAGAAGAACAGCAATTCTGGAAACAGAAAAACAACCACTTTCTGAAAGGTAGGACCAGCGGAGAAGTGAATCCAAAGCGACGGGAAGATAGACCCCGGGGGGAGGGGCCGGCTCCCGGCAAGTGGCGGAGCAACCGCGCACAAAATCGGGACTTTTAAAAGTCTGTTCCGCTGAGGGACATTGCTCCAGAGGCTAAACCGGGGCGAAGCCCACGTGGGGTCAGCGTGGCCTCAGGTCCCGCAGGGTCACAGAAGGATCGGGGGTGTCTGAGTGTCACAGAGCTTGCGGGTATTGGAACGGGAAAGCCGGCTACAGAGACAGAGCCGACAGTAAGCTCGCAGCTCAGTGTTACCTTGAACCGGTCGCAGGCTCGGTGAGCTCGGAGCGCGGCCGGAGGTCAGGCAGACGGGAGTAACTGGGCGCGGTTCTCTGAGCGCGCACTGAGGAGTGGGGCCCCGGGCTCTCGGCTCCTCCGGGCCGGAGACCAGGAGGCTGCCATTTGTATTCCCGTCCTCTGGAACTCTACGGAAAGCGCTCAGGGAACAAAAGCTCCTGAAAGCAAACCCGAGCGGATTACTCACCCCGGCCCCGGGTAAGAGCGGTGCAATTCCGCCTGGGGCAAAGACACTTGAGAATCACTACAACAGGCCCCTCCCCCAGAAGATCAACAAGAAATCCAGCCGAGACCAAGTTCACCTACCAAGGAGTGCGGTTTCAATACCAAGGAGAGCAGCAGAATTCCAGAGGAGGAGAAAGCCAAGCACGGAACTCATGGCTTTTTTCCTGTGATTTTTTTTTTAGTCTTGCAGTTAATTTAATTTTTTCTTTTTCATTTTTTTTTTTCTCGCCTTCAGGTAAAATTTTTTTTTTTTAACTGTTACCTATTTCTTTTTTAACGATTTTTTACTAGTTTATCTAATATATATATATATATATATTTTTTTTACAGTTTTCTTAGGTGTTTTCTTTTTTAAAAATATTCTTTTCTTTTCTTTTTTTTTTTTCCTCTTTTTTCTTTCTTCCTTTTTGAACCTCTTTTTATCCCCTTTCTCCCCACTCACGATTTTGGATCTCTTCTAATTTGGTTAAAGCATATTTTCCTGGGGTTGTTGCCACCCTTTTAGTATTTTACTTGCCCCTTCATTTACTCTTATCTGGACAAAATGACAAGACGTAAAAATTCAACACAAAAAAAAGAACAAGAGGCAGTACCGAAGGCTAGGGACCTAATCAATACAGACATCGGTAATATGTCAGATCTAGAGTTCAGAATGACAATTCTCAAGGTTCTAGCCGGGCTCGAAAAAGGCATGGAAGATATTAGAGAAACCCTCTCGAGAGATATAAAAGCCCTTTCTGGAGAAATAAAAGAACTAAAATCTAACCAAGGTGAAATCAAAAAAGCTATTAATGAGGTGCAATCAAAAATGGAGGCTCTAACTGCTAGGATAAATGAGGCAGAAGAAAAGAATTAGTGATATAGAAGACCAAATGACAGAGAATAAAGAAGCTGAGCAAAAGAGGGACAAACAGCTACTGGACCACGAGGGGAATTCGAGAGATAAGTGACACCATAAGACGAAACAACATTAGAATAATTGGGATTCCAGAAGAAGAAGAAAGTGAGAGGGGAGCAGAAGGTATACTGGAGAGAATTATTGGGGAGAATTTCCCCAATATGGCAAAGGGAACGAGCATCAAAATTCAGGAGGTGCAGAGAATGCCCCTCAAAATCAATAGGAATAGGCCCACACCCCGTCACCTAATAGTAAAATTTACAAGTCTCAATGACAAAGAGAAAATCCTGAAAGCAGCCCGGGAAAAGAAGTCTGTAACATACAATGGTAAAAATATTAGATTGGCAGCTGACTTATCCACAGAGACCTGGCAGGCCAGAAAGAGCTGGCGTGATATTTTCAGAGCACTAAACGAGAAAAAACATGCAGCCAAGAATACTATATCCAGCTAGGCTATCATTGAAAATAGAAGGAGAGATTAAAAGCTTCCAGGACAAACAACAACTGAAAGAATTTGCAAATACCAAACCAGCTCTACAGGAAATATTGAAAGGGGTCCTCTAAGCAAAGAGAGAGCCTACAAGTGGTAGATCAGAAAGGAACAGAGACCATATACAGTAACAGTCACCTTACAGGCAATACAATGGCACTAAATTCATATCTCTCAATAGTTACCCTGAATGTGAATGGGCTAAATGCCCCTGTCAAAAGACACAGGGTATCAGAATGGATAAAAAAAAACAAAACCCATCTATATGTTGCCTCCAAGAAACACATTTTAAGCCCGAAGACACCTCCAGATTTAAAGTGAGGGGGTGGAAAAGAATTTACCATGCTAATGGACATCAGAAGAAAGCAGGAGTGGCAATCCTTATATCAGATCAATTAGATTTTAAGCCAAAGACTATAATAAGAGATGAGGAAGGACACTATATCATACTCAAAGGGTCTGTCCAACAAGAAGATTTAACAATTTTAAATATCTATGCCCCCAATGTGGGAGCAGCCAACTATATAAACCAATTAATAACAAAATCAAAGAAACACATCAACAATAATACGATAATAGTAGGGGACTTTAACACTCCCCTCACTGAAATGGACAGGTCATCCAAGCAAAAGATCAGCAAGGAAATAAAGGCCTTAAATGACACACTGGACCAGATGGACATCACAGATATATTCAGAATATTTCATCCCAAAGCAACAGAATACACATTCTTCTCTAGTGCACATGGAACATTCTCCAGAATAGATCACATCCTCGGTCCTAAATCAGGACTCAACAGGTATCAAAAGATTGGGATCATTCCCTGCATATTTTCAGACCACAATGCTCTAAAGCTAGAACTCAACCACAAAAGGAAGTTTGGAAAGAACCCAAATACATGGAGACTAAACAGTATCCTTCTAAAGAATGAATGGGTCAACCGGGAAATTAAAGAAGAATTGAAAAAATCATGGAAACAAATGATAATGAAAATACAACGGTTCAAAATCTGTGGGACACAACAAAGGCAGTCCTGAGAGGAAAATATATAGCGGTACAAGCCTTTCTCAAGAAACAAGAAAGGTCTCAGGTACACAACCTAACCCTACACCTAAAGGAGCTGGAGAAAGAACAAGAAAGAAACCCTAAGCCCAGCAGGAGAAGAGAAATCATAAAGATCAGAGCAGAAATCAATGAAATAGAAACCAAAAAAACAATAGAACAAATCAACGAAACTAGGAGCTTGTTCTTTGAAAGAATTAATAAAATTGATAAACCCCTGGCCCGACTTATCAAAAAGAAAAGAGAAAGGACCCAAATAAATAAAATCATGAATGAAAGAGGAGAGATCACAACTAACACCAAAGAAATACAAACTATTATAAGAACATACTATGAGCAACTCTACGGCAATAAATTTGACAATCTGGAAGAAATGGATGCATTCCTAGAAACATATAAACTACCACAACTGAGCCAGGAAGAAATAGAAAGCCTGAACAGACCCATAACCAGTAAGGAGATTGAAACAGTCATTAAAAATCTCCAAACAAACAAAAGCCCAGGGCCAGACGGCTTCCCGGGGGAATTCTACCAAACATTTAAAGAAGAACTAATTCCTATTCTCCTGAAACTGTTCCAAAAAATAGAAATGGAAGGAAAACTTCCAAACTCATTTTATGAGGCCAGCATCACCTTGATCCCAAAACCAGACAAGGATCCCACCAAAATAGAGAGCTATAGACCGATATCCTTGATGAACACAGATGCGAAAATACTCAACAAAATACTAGCCAATAGGATTCAACAGTACATTAAAAAGATTATTCACCACGACCAAGTGGGATTTATTCCAGGGCTGCAAGGTTGGTTCAACATCCGCAAATCAGTCAATGTGATACAACACATCAATAAAAGAAAGAACAAGAACCATATGATACTCTTAATAGATGCTGAAAAAGCATTTGACAAAGTACAACATCCCTTCCTGATCAAAACTCTTCAAAGTGTAGGGATAGAGGGCACATACCTCAATATCATCAAAGCCATCTATGAAAAACCCACCGCAAATATCATTCTCAATGGAGAAAAAACTGAAAGCTTTTCCGCTAAGGTCAGGAACACGGCAGGGATGTCCATTATCACCACTGCTATTCAACATAGTACTAGAGGTCCTAGCCTCAGCAATCAGACAACAAAAGGAAATTAAAGGCATCCAAATCGGCAAAGAAGAAGTCAAATTATCACTCTTCGCAGATGATATGATACTATATGTGGAAAACCCAAAAGACTCCACTCCAAAACTGCTAGAACTTATACAGGAATTCAGTAAAGTGTCAGGATATAAAATCAATGCACAGAAATCAGTTGCATTTCTCTACACCAACAGCAAGACAGAAGAAAGAGATATTAAGGAGTCAATCCCATTTACAATTGCATCCAAAACCATAAGATACCTAGGAATAAACCTAACCAAAGAGACACAGAATCTATACTCAGAAAACTATAAAGTACTCATGAAAGAAATTGAGGAAGACACAAAGAAATGGAAAAATGTTCCATGCTCCTGGATTGGAAGAATAAATATTGTGAAAATGTCTATGCTACCTAAAGCAATCTACACATTTAATGCAATTCCTATCAAAGTACCAACCATCTTTTTCAAAGAAATGGAACAAATAATTCTAAAATTTATATGGAACCAGAAAAGACCTCGAATAGCCAAAGGGATATTGAAAAAGAAAGCCAACGTTGGTGGCATCACAATTCCGGACTTCAAGCTCTATTACAAAGCTGTCATCATCAAGACAGCATGGTACTGGCACAAAAACAGACCCATAGACCAAAGGAACAGAATAGAGAGCCCAGAAATAGACCCTCAAATCTATGGTCAACTAATCTTCGACAAAGCAGGAAAGAATGTCCAATGGAAAAAAGACAGCCTCTTCAATAAATGGTGCTGGGAAAATTGGACAGCCACATGCAGAAAAATGAAATTGGACCATTTCCTTACACCACACACAAAAATAGACTCAAAATGGATGAAGGACCTCAATGTACGAAAGGAATCCATCAAAATCCTTGAGGAGAACACGGGCAGCAACCTCTTCGACCTCTGCCGCAGCAACATCTTCCTAGGAACAACGCAAAAGGCAAGGGAAGCAAGGGAAAAAATGAACTACTGGGATTTCATCAAGATCAAAAGCTTTTGCACAGCAAAGGAAACAGTTAACAAAATCAAAAGACAACTGACAGAATGGGAGAAGATATTTGCAAACGACATATCAGATAAAGGACTAGTGTCCAGAATCTATAAAGAACTTAGCAAACTCAACACCCAAAGAACAAATAATCCAATCAAGAAATGGGCAGAAGACATGAACAGACATTTCTGCAAAGAAGACATCCAGATGGCGAACAGACACATGAAAAAGTGCTCCATATCACTCGGCATCAGGGAAATACAAATCAAAACCACAATGAGATATCACCTCACACCAGTCAGAATGGCTAAAATCAACAAGTCAGGAAATGACAGATGCTGGCGAGGATGCGGAGAAAGGGGAACCCTCCTACACTGTTGGTGGGAATGCAAGCTGGTGCAGCCACTCTGGAAAACAGCATGGAGGTTCCTCAAAATGTTGAAAATAGAACTGCCCTATGACCCAGCAATTGCACTATTGGGTATTTACCCTAAAGATACAAATGTAGTGATCCAAAGGGACACGTGCACCCGAATGTTTATAGCAGCAATGTCCACAATAGCCAAACTATGGAAAGAACCTAGATGTCCATCAACAGATGAATGGATCAAGAAGATGTGGTATATATACACAATGGAATACTATGCAGCCATCAAAAGAAATGAAATCTTGCCATTTGCAACAACATGGATGGAACTAGAGCGTATCATGCTTAGCGAAATAAGTCAAGCAGAGAAAGACAACTATCATATGATCTCCCTGATATGAGGAAGTGGTGATGCAACATGGAGGCTTAAGTGGGTAGAAGAAGAATAAATGAAACAAGATGGGATTGGGAGGGAGACAAACCATAAGTGACTCTTAATCTCACAAAACAAACTGAGGGTTGCCGGGGGGAGGGGGTTTGGGAGAAGGGGGTGGGATTATGGACATTGGGGAGGGTATGTGATTTGGTGAGTGCTGTGAAGTGTGTAAACCTGGTAATTCACAGACCTGTACCCCTGGGGATAAAAGTATATGTTTATAAAAAAATAAAAAAAAATTACAAAAAACAAAAAACAAAAAAAAAAAAAGGAAGTAAGGAAGTAGAAACTGCAACTAACTCTGAAATAATAGAATATAAAATCCATTTTCATTATATACACTGTGACAAAAACTATTACTTAGTTTACAATAAAGGAGTTCTTATGAAGCATGAAGGATGGTCTATAAATAAGGCTGAAAGAGCTCAGTTTTAAGGTTTAAATTTAAAATCTTCTTTTGAAATACTAAAGTGACCACCCAGTTTTCCAAACATAAATGTCTTAACTGCATGAATTTATTTCATACAACTCTATAATCTAGTTTCATAAGAAAGCAGCATGCAAATTTTGAATAAGTTTCTTTATGTTCAACAGTAAAGGATACTTCCCTAAAAATAAATAGAAGAAAAATCAGCATATTTATTATGATAATTATTATTCATAATGAGATTCATATTGAATTAGGGAATATATATCCTCAGAGGGGGTAAAGTAAAATGAAATTTATTTTGGTAAATGTGTCTGTGAATAGTCAATACAATGCCTCAATATAAATGAATATTACCATTTTGAACAATTTAATTACTATTATTAGAATTTTTATAAGTATAAAAATAGCTATCATTTTAGCATAGAATATAAGACTCTCATGCTCCATGCTTCATCACATCCACACAACAACTCTGCATAATAAGTATTATCATCACCATTTCATGGGTGAAAAAACTGAGGCTAACACACTTAGATAAGTGGTTTATGATTACATGGCTAGTAAAGATGCATCACACTAATTTGGGCTTTATGATTTCAGAATTGTACTCTTTCCACTGCACATTCTACTACTCTGTAAATACTTGGCCTGTTTTCATTGAGTTCTTTAATTTTATTCATGTGGTGATGGCTTAAAGCTTCATTTAAAGGAAGCTTAAAAAATTCATTTAACCAAAAGCTCCCAAGAATTAAAAATGTCATAGATCTAATGTAGACATGGATATCATTAGTTAATGGGTAACTATATATTTTCCACTCTAGTGAGATAACAATCAGAGTATTTTTCTAAGTTTTAGTCTCTCAGAGTTAAAAAGGACTTTGTTAAAATAGAAATATTTAGACAAAGGTGATCAAAAGTCTGGATCAGGTCACCTTAAGATAAATATTAGGAAACTGAGGAAACAAATGGAGATTTGAACACTGAGCTATGATATAATGAATGGTTTCAAGTATTTAGTAGAGTATAGAAAAGCCCTTTAAAGCCTGGTCTTAGCCTAGCATTGCAGCTTCTGGGATATCTGTCTATCTATCATCTACCTATCTAGATATAAATTTGAAAACTTTTTTAACTTAAAGATTTTGAGAAATAGAACATAATCAGCACCATAGAAGATCTGTTTATGATAACAACCTAGCCCCTCCTCCCAGTTTGTTAATATTCTCTCTTATTTAATGTAACATTGTGCAAATAGACCACTACTGATCTGCCGTTATGAATGAAATAGCTATAATCATCTGTTTGCATATCCTGGTGAAAATATTCATTTAGTTCCATGTTGTATTTCTAGGAATGGACCAAATCTTTATTTTTATTTTTAAGTTTTCTAAATATTGTCCAACTTACCTCAAATGTTTTCATTATGGGCACTTTCATTCTTTCACATTCTTGCAAGACAATTTTACTGTTGCCCAATATGGTAAGTGTGTAATAGTATGTCATTTTAGGTTTTAATTTATTTTTAATTTAATTTAATTTAATTCCAGATTCATAATAAAGATAAACAGTTTTTATATATGAGTAGCCATTTGGATTACCCTTTCTGTAAAGTACATGCTCAAATCTTTTGATATCTTAACATTGTGTCATACTGACTTCTTTAATAGTAGATTTTCTGAATGAACTTTTAGCTGTGTAGGTCTTCTCTATTTTATTTTGAACTTGTTTTCATTTCAAAATCTTTATATTTATTTTCATAACCTGCTTTTATTTTGCTTTGTCTATTATCTATCTATCTATCTATCTATCTATTTATTTGCGAGCAAGTGAGAGCGCAGGGAGGGATAGAAAAAGAAGGGAAAAGAATCTTTTTTTTTAATATAATTTTTTATTTTTTATAAACATATATTTTTATCCCCAGGGGTACAGGTCTGTGAATCACCAGGTTTACACACTTCACAGCACTCACCAAAGCACATACCCTCCCCAATGTCCATAATACCACCCCCTTCTCCCAAACCCCCTCCCCCCAGCAACCCTCAGTTTGTTTTGTGAGATTAAGAGTCACTTATGGTTTGTCTCCCTCCCAATCCCATCTTCTTTCATTTATTCTTCTCGTACCCACTTAAGCCCCATGTTGGAACACCACTTCCTCATATCAGGGAGATCATATGATAGTTGTCTTTCTCCGCCTGACTTATTTCGCTAAGCATGATACGCTCTAGTTCCATCCATGTTGTTGCAAATGGCAAGATTTCATTTCTTTTGATGGCTGCATAGTATTCCATTGTGTATATATACCACATCTTCTTGATCCATTCATCTGTTGATGGACATCTAGGTTCTTTCCATAGTTTGGCTATTGTGGACATTGCTGCTATAAACATTCGAGTACACATGCCCCTTTGGATCACTACGTTTGTATCTTTAGGGTAAATACTCAATAGTGCAATTGCTGGGTCATAGGGCAGTTCTATTTTCAACATTTTGAGGAACCTCCATGCTGTTTTCCAGAGAGGTTGCACCAGCTTGCATTCCCACCAACAGTGTAGGAGGGTTCCCCTTTCTCTGCATCCTCGCCAGCATCTGTCATTTCCTGACTTGTTGATTTTAGCCATTCTGACTGGTGTGAGGTGATATCGCATTGTGGTTTTGATTTGTATTTCCCTGATGCCGAGTGATATGGAGCACTTTTTCATGTGTCTGTTGCCATCTGGATGTCTTCTTTGCAGAAATGTCTGTTCATGTCCTCTGCCCATTTCTTGATTGGGTTATTTGTTCTTTGGGTGTTGAGTTTGCTAAGTTCTTTATAGATTCTGGACACTAGTCCTTTATCTGATATGTCGTTTGCAAATATCTTCTCCCATTCTGTCAGTTGTCTTTTGATTTTGTTAACTGTTTCCTTTGATGTGCAAAAGCTTTTGATCTTGATGAAATCCCAATAGTTCATTTTTGCCCTTGCTTCCCTTGCCTTTGGCGTTGTTCCTAGGAAGATGTTGCTGCGGCTGAGGTCGAAGAGGTTGCTGCCCGTGTTCTCCTCAAGGATTTTGATGGATTCCTTTCATACATTGAGGTCCTTCATCCATTTTGAGTCTATTTTTGTGTGTGGTGTAAGGAAATGGTCCAATTTCATTTTTCTGCATGTGGCTGTCCAATTTTCCCAGCACCATTTATTGAAGAGGCTGTTTTTTTTCCATTGGACATTCTTTCCTGCTTTGTCGAAGATTAGTTGATCATAGAGTTGAGAGTCTATTTCTGGGCTCTCTATTCTGTTCCTTTGGTCTATGGGTCTGTTTTTGTGCCAGTACCATGCTGTCTTGATGATGACAGCTTTGTAATAGAGCTTGAAGTCCGGGATTGTGATGCCACCAACGTTGGCTTTCTTTTTCAATATCCCTTTAGCTATTCGAGGTCTTTTCAGGTTCCATATAAATTTTAGAATTATTTGTTCCATTTCTTTGAAAAAGATGGTTGGTACTTTGATAGGAATTGCATTAAATGTGTAGATTGCTTTAGGTAGCATAGACATTTTCACAATATTTATTCTTCCAATCCAGGAGCATGGAACATTTTTCCATTTCTTTGTGTCTTCCTCAATTTCTTTCATGAGTACTTTATAGTTTTCTGAGTATAGATTTTGTGTCTCTTTGGTTAGGTTTATTCCTAGGAACTTATACAGGAATTCAGTAAAGTGTCAGGATATAAAATCAATGCACAGAAATCAGTTGCATTTCTCTACACCAACAGCAAGACAGAAAAGGGAAATTAAGGAGTCCATCCCATTTACAAGGGAAAAGAATCTTAAGCAGGCTCCAGGCTCAGCACAGAGCCCAACTCTGGGCTCTATTTCACAACCCTGACATCATGACCTGAGCCAAAATGAAAGAAATAAAATAAAATTAAGGTGTTAAAAAAAAAAAGGAAAAAGAATTGGAGGTTTAATTAAGTGAGCCACCCAGGCACCCCTGTGGTATCTTAAATTAGCTGTCATATCTTTAAAGTTCTAGAGTATCCATTTGGTTCATTTATAAAACCTTTCTCAATATCATTTTTAGTTTCAGTTTTTTGTTCAATTTGCTTCCCCTCTCATTTCTTTGAGCAGAGTAATCAAGCCATTTTACAATCTTTATCGATCATTTTAACATCATACTTAATCCCATTTTGTCTATCAAATCTTGTTAATGGTTTTTCTTTGTGTGCTTTGTTCCATTTTGCTATGTTCAAGACATTATATTTGAAACTCTTATTGAGTAGGGATAATTAAGAGCTATAATAATGGTATGGTCCTCCTTGGCAGGATTTTCTCTTATATCTGAGACTCTACAAGACAATCATACTCCAAATTCAGTGATTGACTTTCTCAGTTTACACAGAAGGCAAGGTAGGCTATAGTCTTATTTCTGCTTCTCCTTGTGCTTTGGGGATCTCAACTTAAATTTGGGTTGTACCAAAGTCCTCAAATTTGATTGCTGCTGGATTTTGAATTTTGTTTCTCTAGTATCAAGAGTCTATTAACAACACAGTTCAGTGTGTTTTGTTTCAAATGCTCTCATAGCTAAAATGGCTTCAGGGCATATATCTCTAGGCTCTCATTGTATTTCGTATTTTGGCCCAGTAATCCCACACTTAATTTTTATAATCATTCTGATATTTTTAATTTTAAAAATATTGTCTGGATTTTTAGTTGTCTTAAGTAGGAGTTTTTAGATCACCATTCCTAGAAGCAACAACAAATATACATGAAAATGTCGGCAGTAGTTTATCACATCTTTATGGCTTTGAACTTCCATAAGCTGAGGCATCCTTCTCTAATCACTTAGGCAAACTCCAATTTACCCTTTAAAACAACACAAGAATTGCTTCATTCAAGAACATGTTCAGGGATGACTCTTCCCCACTGTTTCTTACCAACATTCCCACACACTCTTTGCTACCCACACCCTTGTTTATGAATTTTCATTAGGTATATCAGCGTGACCAGAATTTTCCTCTATTGTATTTTTGTCCTTTAGAGCTTTAATTAAATATGAATTCCATAGAAAGTCTGTCCCTTTTCTTTCAAAAATGGGTTCATTATTTCTTCTCATTCTTTGTCAGAAGTTACTTTATTAGAGAAACTTATAGCTCTATTGTGACTTTGGAGCCTTTACAGTATTTTGACTGGAAAAATCACCCATCCCTGAGATTATTACGCAGCTTCCTAGCTGATATTATTCAGAAATCTGTTCAAAACAGACTTTTTCAGGGAGGCCCTTTCGGACCACTCAGTTAAAAAGCCTCTTCTCAATCACTGCTCTTTTTAAAATGTGCTTATTTAGTTCAAATATGCATCACTATTAAAGAAAAATCAGTACAATTTTTTTTTTAAGTTGGCTTACCTATTATCTATCTCTCCCACTAAAATGATTCCTCTGTGCTGGGGTTTTGTTGTGCTCATCTTAGGCCAGGCACTCAATAAATTGTCTCTGAATGACTGAATTGTTTGACTCCCTTGCTAGATTCTCAACTTCATGAGGCCAAGGATTGTTCTATTCAGTCCTTCTTTATCCGCAATGTCTGTTATACTGCAGTCACTTACGTGACTAATGGGAAAAATCACAGAAAGAAAGAGTTAAAACTACAGAAAAACCCTGTAGCTTCAATAACACAAAGCTTTCGAAAATTATTTAGCCCAGGAATTGAATACTGGCTGCACTTGCGATTTTTTTTTAAATGGTATTGAATTTAATTTAAATGGAAATACTTGAATGGTAGAATAATAAAAAAAGTATAAAAGCAGCTGGCTCCTTAAAGTAAGAATTATATAGGGCATCTCTTCTAGAAGCAAAATTTTCAAATGTCAAACATCTGAAAGCATAGAAGGAGAAGTAAGAGTGTGAATTGTACTTCAATGCTCTCTTCTTTATATTCAGCAAACAGCTTCATTCACATCTTTCCAATTTTTTCAACTCTTTTGACAAAGCCTTCAGAGGAGTTACTGCTGATGACAACCATCACAGCCTAACAGGAGAAATTTTATAAAGAAAAATAATAGCATGTTTTTCCCAAGTTGTTAAGGATATGGTGAAGCTCTGTCGGATTCAAAGGAGGAATGTGCAATTCCATGCTATATATCATAATAACTTATTTTAATAGTGGCTTTGCAATTTTTCAGATATATCCATTTACTGAAACCACTATCAAATAAACAAAACAAACAAATTAACAGGGGTTCCAGACAGAAGTTATCTAATCTAAAAATAGCACATGTTCACAGAATACACAACACATATCCCAAGTACTACTATAGGTTTCAAGTAGGACTCAAAACAATAGTAAAAATGATTCAGACCCTACCAGTCAAATCATAAATGGGACCTTAACTGTAAATCCTTATCTTTAGATCAAAGCGGGTAATTGGGTGCTGAAGATACATTATAGAACTAATATGTTATAGAACTCCTCTGAAATGAGTCATTTATTCCATCACTTTTCCTGCACAGCTGCTGACCCATGTTTTGGTTCCTGGAAATAGCTGCTACCCTGTCATCCTTCTTAAAAGCACATATATTGATAACTCTACTCATTCCTCCATTCCTCTGTGACTGTCACTGTGTTAAAATGTGGAGTCAGCTGACTCACTTGTGGTGGTAATAAAGTAGATGAGTTTGCAAAGTATTTTGTTATTTCTAAAAATGCAAAAACCAAATTACATTGAAATCATAAGGGGTGTTTCAGGGAGAGCTGTAGGATGTGGTTTCTTGTGTAATCCACAGAGATTAGCTCCAACACATATTTAAACTCTCCTCTAGGGGCAACCTTAGTGGTAAAGCAAGAAGATAAACAGATGTATACACACCCTGGCACAAAATTATCACTTATGTTTGGCTTCCTAGTCTCCTCGTGTTACTTATTTATCTTAACTTCTCTCTGAAATCAGGGAACACAGAATCTCAATCAGTTGGCATTTTTCTACTGAATTACCCAATAGTCTGATCATACCCCTAAGACTTTTTTAAATTATTTCACTCAAAATCCCAAATCTGCTTTGCTTCCTCATCTTAGTACACTGTAATTTGATTTCAAAATGGGGACAGTTGTCAGTAATGCCACATTCATTCATCTATTTTACAATTCCATGTACTTATAACTATGAACATATGTTAATAACATCCATTCCAATAAGCCACCCTAAATTTATTATCATGAAACAAGACCTCAAGAAAGAGAATTCAAAATCATCCATGTATTTGCAACTTATTGCAATAAAGCCTTTATCAATAGACTTCCCTGTGCACATGGTGGTCAAATTGCTGGTGAAAACCAGCCAGATCTATTACAAGCTTTCTCATGGCTTCTAGGTAACCCAAGTGAGCCTTTATTGATACTGGGAAGGGATAAAGCAGGTAAGGGATTAACAGTGGTGTAAGAATTGGCTAGAAAAATGTAATGACTCTCATTACAAAGTGAGTATTTTAAAACAAAAGAGCCTGTTGGGAATATTGTTTTATAAAATACTGGTTTTTTTAATTAACTTTTAAAAATTCAATTAGTTAACATATAGTGTACCATTAGTTTCAAATGTAGATTTCATTTATTCATCCATAGCATATAATAGCTAATGCTCAGTACTTACTGTTATAGCTTCTTGAAAGCAGAATTTTAACCCACTGAGCCACCCAGGTGCCCTTGAAAGCAGACTTTTAGTTTACATTTTCTGATTACTTCCATGTAGTACAACACTTTCCTGCTAGCAACCTTGAAAAACATACTGTTTGTTAGAGGAATTTCTTTAATAATAAATAAATAGGAATTTATTTAAATTTATTTAAATATGCACACTGTTTCATTGTTCATAAATAAGGTGATGATATTATAGCCATTAGTTGGTAGCACTGATATATCACTTTCTTTTTACTTCTCAGTGCATTCTCTTTACACAAAAATAGATATATATTTTAAAAGAATCTGAATCTGTGGCAAAACTTTTATAAAACCCTATACAGTATATTTTACAATTTAAGTAATCTCAATTATCTTCCTCAATTGTGATAGTATATCCTTCTATCTAGGCCAGATATTGTATGAGGGATTTGAAGAGACATACTTTTCTAAATTTCACTTTTCTCATCTGCAAAATGCTTATCAGGATCCTACAATAAAATACACTTACAATTTTTTGATGAAAATTTATTTATTTATTTTAAGATTTTATTTCATTATCAGAGAGAGTGGGAGAGAGAGCAAGCACAGGCAGACAGAATGGCAGGCAGAGGCAGAGGGAGAAGCAGGCTCCTGGCCGAGCAAGGAGCCCGAGGCGGGACTCGATCCCAGGATGCTGGGATCATGACCTGAGCCAAAGGCAGCTGCTTAACCAACTGAGCCACCCAGGTGTCCCCTTTTGATGATGAAAATTTAATCTGTATAAACAATATATTTGCTGTAATGCGTGGTTCATGGAAAACATCTTATTTAATTGTAAGCAACAACAGTATTAGAGATTAAGTAAATGTGTCTATAATATTTAAAGTTTTAACACATAATTCCAGTGCTTTGCCTTATTTTCTCTCAAATCCCTTTACCACTTTCACTGACAGAGTCAAATGTACATTTTCTACTAGTAGCCAGCTCTTTGTCTTTTGTCAGAAAGATGTCCTTGTGAATGATTTATAATAGAGATATTAGCAATAATAATAATAATAAGTAGCAATGAAAATGTTAAAAAAAAGTTTTCTTAACTAATTAGGGTTCTTAGACATCAATTAGAGGAACCACCTCTGGCAAGCAAATTAATCTGCCAAACATTTCCAGAATTAACAAGTCAGTCAGATACAGTGTTGTCCGTAGACTGAAAGGTGAAGCAAAAGGACTAGGTTTGGAAAATAGGTAAGGACAGTGAAAAAAAATGATCAAATTTTTGGGCAAAATAAATTCTTAGGTGTCCTTTCAATGGAGTCCTGGGCATTATGTAGCAGAAACTCTGGAGATTATCTCAATCCATTGGAGTCACCCCGTTTTATTAGCTTGCTATTGACAAAGTTATTTACAAACTGTAGAGCAAGAGGTTGTAATGTAGAAAAAACTGATGGTAATGCACAAGATTCTTGTTAACAATAATGCAAGTTAGTGATTTTTTCATTAGAGAACATAAATTCTATAACCCAAATTATGGGCCCAGAGCACTTCTGCTGCACAACTCTGCTTATATCCCAAATAACCATGTGAACTAGTTTTAATATCTGCTTCTCTTATTAATTTTTGAATAAAAATTCTTGACACAAGTATTTTATAATTGTGTGATAATCATGCATTTAATTTCTTGGAGAACAAAAACACACTTTAGCATAATTAGGTTCGTTCACAGAACCAGCCTTGATAACACACTTCTATATGTTAGAAATGATGTAATAAATGTAGAATATTGGGCACTTGTTTGGTATGCTTTGCCATGTTTTGCACTATCTAAAAAGAGATCAGTGAACTTGGACTGGAGTTAGTAGACATGGAAGAAAATAAAATACTACAGAGAAGAATACTGTGTGGTCCACAACCTAAACGGGCTGGGAGTCCCATCATTTGGATCCCTGTAGCTTTACAAAAGTCAATTAAATTTTTGTATCTCCGATTAAAGTTGATTCCCCAGTACTTTTTCAAACATCTCTTGTAAAGTATTGTTTCCCAGAAAAAAAAGGATTTTGCACATGTATCTGCCTTTGTCTCTGGTCATGATCTCAGTCAGGATACTGGGATCAAGCCCCATATCGGGCTTCCTGCTCATTAGGGAATATACTTCTCAGTCTCTCTCTGCCGCTACATCCCCCTGCCCCACTCATGCTCTCTCTCTCTCTCTCAAGTAAATAAATACAATCTTTAATTTTTTAATTAAAAATAAGATAAATAAAATAAAATAAAAAGTCTGGTCTTACTGCCCCATTTAGCTCCTTTTTTTTTTTTTGAGTTGTATTTAAAGCAGCATGAGAGAACATGAGGCTCTCAAACTTAAAAAAAAAAAAGGAAAAAATTGAGTTTTGTTAGGATTTAAGATCTTGTCTGCTAGACAAAAATGTTGGCTTTGTTAACATGTGAAAATTAACAAAAGTGAATAAGATAGAATTCTAATAATTTTTGTAGAAATTAAAAATTTCCTCCAACCCAATTACATACAGACCCATTAAGTAAATTCATTCCAATGTCCCAAACCAACCTTTTCTAATAGTAATGCATCTGTGTAAACAGGTTCGACCCAAGGAATAAATAAATATTATTATTTTTTTCCTGTCTCTTCCACAGTCACATCTGGGTATATTGGTAGCAAGCCAATTATCTATCTTATAAGACATGATATCATAAGGAAGGGTATTCTGTCCATTTGGAACAACTGAAAATCATTGTAATTTTATCTTGGTGCAGTAACTTGAGATGGCACAGTGTGGGTTATGAATATATTTTATTATTTTTACTGGGAAGAAGAGATTATAGAGATATTGGTTATCCAAGAGAGACTGACAGGTGTTGATAGTTGCCAGGTCAATGTCCATCTACTTTTCCCTTTAATATCAGAAAGCACTGAGGGATTGACAACAAGGAAACTTAAAACAACATCAAATATTTTATTGTCTCTTTTCTAGTTACATTGTAACCATATGACAAAGTATCAGTCGTACAAGATATCATTCTCTTTTACCTCTATCTTTCTGCCAGAAATGTGGGCTTAATAGTGAGAACTCCAACAGCAATTTTTGCAACTGTGAATAAAATACATGAAAACCTCTAAGATACTTCACTTGACTTTCTTAAGACTCTGAACCAACACCAGAAAACACTCTCTGTAGTCTTCTTGTTAAATGAAAAAATATGGTTAAACCACTTTTGACAGTCTACTACCTACAGCAAAATGTAAATCTTAATTGAAATATGTCCTCTCAGCTGTGCTTAAGCAACTGAGTCCTGAGCTTTTCAGGTTTTCAGTCTGAAAGAGTACACCTCTGGTGCTCTGAAAGGGAAGAGAAAGGACACCCTGTTCTCCATATAAATTAAAGAAGAGAAATCTGTGCATGTAAGTGGGCCATATAAAATATACCAAGCAATTATCTCCTAACTCCTTCCTATCCAAATTCCCTGATATGCTTTCCCTACTCCTTTATTCCACGTTACTGCCTTTTCCAGGATTCTGTATCACATCACAACATGTCTTCTGTTATTTCCTTCTTGCAAGCTAGTTTTGTTTTCTCCATCTAAAAAACTCAACAATCATTGTGTATTTCAATTCCCATTTTCCTCAAATGCATTGATTCTTCTTATCTATTACTCTTTTCTCATACTCAGTGTCTTTGTCTTTATGGGGTTTGTACTTTGCTTTTCCCCATCCTTTACTGCCCTTATATAATCAAAACTAATAACTTCTTAGAGAAAGTTAAAAATTCCTGCATAGCCACACGTGAACACAAAGTCACTGATTTTTAGCAAACCTATAAGATAGTCAGACATACATTCAATTTCTGTTTTAAAGATTTTATTTATTTATTTATTTGACAGAGAGAGATGACAAGCAGGCAGAGAGGCAGGCAGAGAGAGGGGAGGAAGCAGGCTCCCTGCTGAGCAGAGAGCCTGATTTGGGGCTCGGTCCCAGGACCCTGGGATCATGACCTGAGCCAAAGACAGTGGCTTAACCCACTGAGCCACCCAGGCGTCCCTCCATTCAATTTCTTAACTAAGTCTCAAATGCATCCTGAGTTCTAACCTAAACCTAAGTTCTACTTCTTACACGTTGTTCTATGACCAAATTCTTTCAGTTCAGTATTTTGTAACATTTAAATATTAATCAATTGATGCTTTGTTTGTGTATTTCTATGAAAATAATTTGAATACTGTAGATTTATTGTTATATTTTAGATTTATTATAAAAGTTTCATCAGTTGAAGTTTTTGGAAATTTCAGATACAATGATTAACCTAAAATGATACTGCCTCAAATCCCTCTGATATCAAGGCCCAACACCTGATTATAGCCAAACCTGTGGTGGATAGTTCCATGGGAAATTGCAGTTACTTAACACTGATAGCATCTCATGTTCTCTCTCTCATTTTAGAATGTCTCCAACACAACCCAAAAGTGTAGGAGAGTTAATGTCCTCTGAGGACAGCTCTCAGTGAAGTGGAAATAAGAACCAAAGGTAAAATTGTCAGTTTCCAGGTCTTCATGAGGACAACTTAAAGAAGTTTCTCAGGACCTTTCAGTAAAAGCAAGCCTTCATTTTCTATCCACAACAATTATATCAACAATGTACCTCTTTGACAAAGTTGCTTCTTCTCTGTATCACTTTCCCATTCTTTTCTACCTTGGGTAATCTCCCAGATAAAGTAACAGTACTCAAATACTTTGTCCTACTCTTTGCTCTCAGGATAAATGGAGCCAAAAGATTTAGATTAATATCAAGTTCTGAATGGGATCTTAGAGCTATTTCTGTCCAGATTTTCATAAACATAGGGACCTTTGAATTACCAGGCTATAAATAAGTTCTAAATGGAGGGGGCAAAAGCAAAAAGTAGAAATTTTTATGTTTGATTTTTAGTCATGATTAATTGACTTTATTGATTATTAAAAATACTAACATTATAAAAGTGTGGATCTTTGTAAAACAATGTCATAATGTAAGAAATAAGTTGCATAGTCCTTTTGAGAATATTAAACCAAGTGTTCAGGTGCCATCTAATTTCTTGTTTAATCCAGAACATTGGTGTGCATTATCTTGAGGAATAGGATTTTGAAGTCCAGACAGACTAACAGAAAACTGATCCAAATGTGTGTGTTTATCTTTCTGCTTTTGTTGTAAAAATCAAAGTGTGATTGCTGGTTTAAAATGGTAAAACTAATAATGTTCATGGACTCTATTATAAATTTTCTAATTGTATGGGAAGAATCCAATAAACATAGAATTAATTGATTTGCAAATCCTCAAAGAGCTACAGGATCAGGTAGTGGTATGTTCTGATTCAACAGCATTATCATGCAGCATTTAAATGGATATTTTCATGAATGTTTGCTAGCTAGTCAGGCAATACAGAGAAATATTAGGTAGGGTAATTACTCACAGTTGTGTTTAATAAAATGAGAGAAAATTATCAAATGACACTAATAATAATAATCCTATAGCAGGCTAAATAATTCAATGATAATTACAAGTATTAATCCAGCTTTCTTCCCTGATTATGACTCTTCTCTCCTTTATCCTAATGGGAGTAGCAGATTGTCTGCAATGAATTGTGAAAACCCAGCAGTAACTTTGGCAGTGAAGGCCTCCTATCAATTTTGATAGGTTAAAATGATTCTGGTTGGTCTTGAGCAAATGTGTCAATTTTTTTTTTCTGTGTGTGTCATAAAAGAAAGAAGCAATAGTAAATCCTTGCTGTTATTCCATGGAGCCAATAAAATCATACTGCCAAAAAGAGCCTGTTGACACCATAAGTGTAGTTAACTGTCTTGAAATACTAGGCCTGGAAATAAAATTCCAATATTTCACAAAACCCTTTTTTTTTTTAAAGAAAGAAACAAAACAAAACAAAACAATGATACTGCTTACATATAGGTCCCTGCTGTTGTGTAACTATTTTTGAACATGTCTACTGTAAGTGTATATATATATATTTTTCTGTGCAATAAATTCATTCAGAGATAAATTTGGATTGCAAATTATTTTGGGGGAGGCATGGTATTTGTGGCTAGTCTTACAAGTAAAAGAAAGAAGAAAAACATTTTTTATTACAGCATATTTACATCTGTCCAAATACTTATTTACTATAATACTGACTAATGTATAATACTGTACACAAAGAAAGAAGTTAAATGAGTTATAATTCAGTCGAAGCATAGCTGGCCATTTTAAAACTTACCACTGAATCTTTCTGGTATGAAATGTGATATCTGGCAATCTGGTCCAGTTCATTACATCAGGTCATTTGTATGTGCTTATTACCATTTTGATAGCATAGCACATTGTATGACCCAGACATTTTACAATGGAACTTTGATGCATGTATTTTCAAAAGTATAGACATACATGAAGCTATGAGGTCAAGAAAGATGAATGTCCGTAGGACCATATAGACTCAACAAATAAAAGTGTCCAAGGCTCTGAGTGAGATTTATGAATATTGTATAAGATTAGGCCAACATGTGGTTTTGATATAAATAATCTGTTCTTACATTAGAATTAAAATCGTTGAGTACAGTGTTGAAAATGGCAGATAGATTTTAGCTATCTTTGCTCACTAGGGAAAATGGAAAAGTGTTTAGTTTGGTCAGATTTTCACTTAACTTCTGAAAAATCTTACGTTTGAGAGAACCCTTCTGAAATAAGAATCCTTAAAGACATAACCCCTTTGGCACAAGTTTTCAAGAAACTTGTTTGATGTTGTAGACAATTATATGGCACACGTACTGTTCTAGATGTTTCATGCCAATAATATGTAAGCCATACCAAGGCTACATATACATATAGAGATGTTCCTCAGCTTACAAGGGGGCTATGTACAGAGAAACACATAAACAATTGAAAATGCATTTAATACCCCTAAACTATCAAATATCATAGCTTACCTTAAGCTTATTTAAACGTACTCAGAACACTTACATTTGCCTGCATTTGGGCAAAATCATCTTAAGCAAAGCCTATTTTATAACAAAGTATCAAATATCACATGCAATTTATTAAATATTACACTAAAAAAAAGAAGAATTGTTATATATAGAATGCTTGTAAGAATATCAGGTGTTCACCCTTGTAATCTTCTAGCTGACTGGGAGCTGTGGCTCACTGCCGCTGCCCAGCATCACAAGATGGCACCATACCACATGTCACTGGCCCTTTTTATAAAGACCCAAATTCAAAATTCAAAGTACAGTTTCTACCGAATCACTTTCACTTTCACATCATTGCCAAATATGTCATAAGTTGAATCATTGTAAATCAGGAGCCATCTTATTTGAAAGGTAAAATCACAGTCACCCATATACACACAAAAAAAAGGCCTTCATGTAGGGCCATCTATGGATCTCTAAACAACATAGCATGACATATCAACAGCAAAAAATGGATGTGAAGGGGACAATTGCTTTGTGTCAGTACTCTGAGCAGTAACATACATGGCCTGACTCACCTAGCAGAACTCCAGAGCTAGCTGATGGCAAGGAATTTTACAAATGTTTGCTGAACAGATTAAGCACTATTCTTTTTAAATTAGTGTGCATATCTGTTTTCTAAAGATATGTTAATTTATTTTATTGACTTATTACAAAACCAAATAATTTCCTCTTATTTAAGTGGCAGGTAAATAGAATTCTTTTCAATTTAAATCAAATGGCTTTTTAGGGAAAATATACTAAAAATTCTGAAACTTGTATTGCTTATGAATCTTTTATTGGAATCCTTATCAGGTTGTATTTTTCAAGTTTTTCCAAAATAATCTTCAATGAATTGAAAATATTTTTTGGATTTTATTCAAGGCTATTAACACACAATTTCACTTTGTTAAATATAGTGCTAAACTTTCAACCAAAACGTTGTGTCTTTTTTTTCCCACTACCACATCGTCCATCTACTGACTGGATTCTCTCCCCAACTAGCACATATATACCATTGTCTATCTTTAGGATAAGTAAGGGTCATCTTTTGTCTTTATTCTATTCCTCGTATGCTTCTGAACTTGTTGAATTTTAATATAGTCACACCATAAGCATCACATATTTGATTCCCCTTTGAATAGTAAACAGTGCACAACCAGAGCATACCTTCAAAGCTATCAATATACTTACTCTGATATATTATTTTTGTATTTTTGTAAATTAAAATAATTAAATTATAGAACAAGACATTCAGGTGGTAGGTGTTGTAAGTTTTACCCAAACTGACTTTTGTCAACCTCGTTTTTTTTGTCATCATATATGTCAAGTAGTTTTCTCGGGTTTATTTTTAGAATATCCTTGTATAATGAATATTTACACTGATACCTAGTATAAAAATCTTGCAATTTATTTTAGAAACATTAAGATATTGAAAATCAATCTATTTCTTTAATTCATTGAAGACATTTTTGGCTTGTTTCCAGTACTTTCTTACTGGTTAAAAAATGAATTTGAAGTAGTCTGAATTTCATTATTATATGGCACTTTCCCTTTGATGAATACAAAGACGATATTCTATATTAGCTATCTGAGAAGAATTTATTCTTTAAATTTTATTTATTTGTAAGAGAGAGAGTGAGAGAGAGCACAAGCAGGGGGAGCAGCAGGGTGAGGGAGAAGCTAACTCCCGGCTAAGCAGGGAATCTGTTGCAGAACTGAGTCCCAGGACCCTAAGATCATGACCTGAGCTAAAGGCTCAGGCGTTTAACTGACTGAGCCACCCAGGTGTCCCAATCTGAGAAGAGTTCTGTATGTTATTCCTATTAATATGCAGTTTAAAGTCTAGGTAATTAACTTAATATTTTAGTGGCTATTACATAGATAGCACTATGTTCCAGGCAGAGGGTAAGAAAGAAATATTAAATCAACCATATTCTATGCATTCTAAATGAAAATAATTACTCAATCATAATAAATCCTTCTATTTATGGAATATCAACTTATAAGCTTTCCTCCATATGAACAATGCCAAATACCAGAATAAAGGGTCATCTAATACAAATAAAGGATAGAATTAAAGGATTCTGGTAAGCCATTTAATTTTGAAAAATGGTGTTCTATTGTTGCTGAGTTGTGGTTTTCAGTTACATAATATCTGATAAGTGTAGAAGTAACATGAGTGTTACGTGAGATGAGAAATGGTATATAATTAAGATATTTTTAAAAGTACAGATAAATACAAATTTGTAAACATAGCATTATGGAGGAATAAAAATAAAATACACACTCTAAATTGAATAAATCTTGGAAAGCTAATAGAGAAGTAAAACAAGGACAGTGCAAAAATTATGGTACATTTTTATGAAGTTCAAACGAATTCTGTGAAACCATAGATGGACTTAAAGATACTATTATGTATCAAATATTGTAAAAATTAAGCAAGGAAATAGCAAACATAAAATAACCAAAACATACAAACTTGGGTAGATACAATAGGTGTGATCATGTTCTACTTCATAAAGAGATGAGTTAATAGATAATTAGAAGTAACCAGACTTTTTAGAAGTTAATAAAACTTTGCCTGTTATTTCTTAGTAATAAAAAATATATGGTTTTCTAACAAAAAAACATTTATCTTAAAAATATTTAAAAATAAATTTCAGGCTACTCATAAAGTTATATTTACTTTTCCACTGAAGGAAAAGCTGGTTGTTGTAGTTGTAGTTGTAGTTGTTTGTTTTAGTCTCCTCCTAGATTTTATTATTATAATGTGGAATGAGGAATGTTAGATTGAAAAGTGAATTATATTATAGACAAAAATCATTACTTGATTCACCTCCTGGTACAGCCGATGGAACTCCTGAATATATGCCCTTTTGCCTAATGGAAGAGTAACAGTTATGCTTACTTCTGAAACATACTTGGTGGTGGACCTAAATAGTGACACCATAGTAAACATTTTGAATATTTACAATTAATTTTTATAGTCATAGCGCTCCAATAGGCACTGCTTGTATCTTAGCAGGTATTTCAATAAAGCTAAAAGTTGCCTGACGGTTTAAAAATATTAACAAGGCACAAAACATGGCAGAAGTATTGTCCTCAGATATTATTTTTTTCCATTAGCTCCTGATTCCAGACATGACAAGTTATTTTTTAAAATTTTTTTATAAAAGATTTTATTTATTTATTTGACAGAGATCACAAGTAGGCAGAGTCAGGCAGAGAGGGAGAGGAGGAAGCAGGCTCCCTGCTGAGCTGAGAGCCCGATGTGGGACTCGATCCAAGGATCCTGGGATCATGACCTGAGCCGAAAGCAGAGGCTTTAACCACTGAGCCACACAGGCGCCCCCATGACAAGTTATTTTTGATAGATATATATACAATGTATTTTCCAGTTATAAGAAAAATGGTTCTGCTATTTTTAACCTTTTTTTTAAATTACATAATTTTTTAATTAAAATTTTATTTTTTAATGTTTTACTTTTCTTTTCTTTTCTTTTTTAAAGATTTTATTTATTTATTTGACAGACAGAGATCACAAGTAGGCAGAGAGGCGGGCAGAGAGAGAGAGAGAGAGAGAGAGGGAAGCAGGTTCCCTGCGGAGCAGAGAGCCCGATGCGGGGCTCAATCCCAGGACCCTGAGATCATGACCCGAGCCGAAGGCAGCATCCCAACCCACTGAGCCACCCAGGCGCCCCAATGTTTTACTTTTCAATATACTACTTAGAATATAAAACCTATTCCATTTTGTAAGAAGTTTAACCATTTAAAAAATGGTAATTTTCTCATTGTGTCTTCCCCTCACATTGCTTTATTTTGAATAAAAAATTTCACAATAAACATAACTGATGCTTTCCTTCTGATGGTCCCTCTGTTGGTCATATTGTATATGAGTCATGACAATTAGTTTTACAAAATTTATTGATGTTTGCTGATATGTTTTATCATAACTAATTTTCCCTCCCTTATCTAGATTCCCCAGCTTTCAGACAGGTGGACACTTCAATAAACTATACCCAAGGGATGTATCAAGTACTTCTTAGACATTCTCTCAGATCCTTGAGGTCTCATTTTGCCTAGGAATTTGCAATAGGTTCTGCCAGAGGCACCACTGTGACAACTGATGTCCATGGTCTATCTCCTGCTAAGCTCAAGAGGTCACTGGTTTCCAAGTTTATCTATACAATTAATGCATTACAGCAAGTTCTTTTTTTTTTAATATTAACAAACTTATTGTAAAGTTTATATGGAGAGGCAAAGACTCACAATAGTCAACATAGTGTTGAAGGAGAACAAAGACTGAGGACTGACTTCAAAGTTTACCATAACGATGGGGCGCCTGTGTGGCTCAGTGGGTTAAGCCCCTGCCTTAGGCTCAGGTCATGATCCCAGGGGCCTGGGATCGAGTCCTGCATTGGGCTCTCTGCTCAGCAGGGAGCCTGCTTTTCCTCATCTCTCTCTCTGTCTGTCTCTCTGCCTATTTGTGATCTCTCTCTTTCTGTCAAATAAAAAAATAAAATCTTTAAAAAAAGTTTACCATAACGATAATTGTAAGCAAGATACTGTAATACCACAGAAAGACTAGTTTAAAGCAACAGAATATATATTATCAATTATATTTTATATTTAATATAAAAGCAAAAGCAATACAAGAGAGCAAAATACAATCTTTTAAACAAATCGTTCTGGAGTAATGGTGAAGCTAAATTTAAAAATATAAAATAAAATAAAAAAATAAAATAAAATAAATCCAGGCAGATATCATACACTCTTCACAAAAATTAACTCAGATTGGATTATAAACCTAAAGATGAAACATGTAGAAGGTAATATAGAAGAAAATTTAAATGACCTTGGTTTTGGCAATAACTTTAGTTACAAAAGCACAAGCAATGAATTTAAAAATGTCTACTCTGTGAAACACAATGCCAAGAGAAATGAAAAGGCAAAGCACAGACTATGAGAAAAAATTTGCAAAATACACATCTGGCAAAGGACTGATAATCAAAAATACACAAAGACCCCTTAAAACTCAACAATGGGGGAAAAACCTGATTAAAAATGAGCCAAAGACCTTAGCAGATACCTCACAAAAGAAAAACATTACAGAATGCAAATAAGCATATAAAAAAATATGTTTCACATAATATGTCATCAGGAAAATGCAAATTAAAACAAAAAAGAGACACCAGTACATACCCAGAATCCAGAGCACTGACAACAGAACATGAAATGTTGGTGAGGATGTGGAGCAACAGGAATGTTCTTCCATGTCTATTGAGAATAAAGAATGCAAAACAACTTGGCAGTTTCTTACAAAACTAAACATATTCTTGCCAGATGATTCAGCAGTAGCAGTTCTTGGTATTCATCCAAAGAAGATGAAATCTATACCCACAAAGATGTCTATAGTAGTTTTATTCATAACTGACAAAAGCTTGGAAGCAACCAAGATATCCTTCCATAGGAGAAAGGTCAAATAAAGTGTAGTACATGCAAACAATGGAATATTATTTAATGCGAGAGAAATGAATTACCAAGCCATGAAAAGATATGGATATAAATATTTAATAAATATTTGATTTTAGGCTTCTACCAGTCTATAAATAGTATTAGTATATTTTAACAGTGAATGCTCAGCATTCATGAATTTACCTAATAAAATATTTTGGGCTCAATATTTTAAATACTTCAACCTCTATGATTATATTCCTAATAATTTTGAATTGGGGTAAATAAACCTTAATTTTTTGTAACTTGTTTCTTATTGCAAAAGAGCTCAATGAAATTTTAGAAAATAAAAATTTACAAAAAAAAAAGTTTAGTTTACTATTGCCAAATAATTTAAAACTTTATCTTATATTCAAATACATATATTTTTTCTAAATTGATTTATATGCTACTAAAACCAAAAACTTTTAGTTATACTAGATTTCATATCATGCAATCAATGCCAGAAATCCATCTGGCAATGATTTGTCTTAAATAGAGTTAAGATGGGTGTTATTACAATGCAAGATGGAAACAAAGATAGTATAACAATTGGTGTTACATAACTTTTCCATTTTGATCAAGTTACTAATCTACAAAAGGCTTTTATCAGTGACAGACTTGGGAATTTAACAAAACTTTTAAACTAGCATGTGCGACTCATTCCTAGAAAACAACACAATCAGTAACACTTTATTTAGATTAAATCATGACTATTTCTCCATTGGAATAAAAAAGGTAGCAACCCCAATAAGTTTATTGAACATGAAAAGTTGAAATGCTATAATGCTCCTAAGGAATTAAATGTTCCAGTCATGAATTACAAAAAAAGGATATAAATTACCAAAGTGTTTGTATAATTGTAATGTACAACTGCCCATTATCGTTCAATAGTGTAGGCTTGTACAAGAACTCTATAAAAGAACTCCAGTTCTGAACTGTGGAAAATATGTTCCCTTTCCCCCTATATACAACTATTAAGCCATTCATTTAGCTTTTAAAATATCCACTTAATACAGGCTTTTTACACATTTGAACAGGCAGCAGGGCTCTATTCTTATTGCTTACATCTGAAGGATAGACTTCTAGCGTAAGAGGTAAAGCCCATAAAGGAGCCCAATAATAACAACAAAATACAGTTTAGTGAGCCCTTACAATCTGCCAGCTACCTTTCTGAGAATACTTCAATTAATAAAACATATAAAATACCTGACCACAAAGAGCTTACATTCTTTTGAAATATAATACTGAAATAAACCAATAATAGAGGGGCACCTTGGTGGCTCAGTGCATTGAGTGACTGGCTTTGGCTTGGGTCATGATCTCAGGGTCCTGGGATGTAACTCCCCAGCAGGCTTTCTAGACAGTGGGGTGTTTTCTTCTTCCTCTGCACACACCCTCCCAATTCTCTCTCTCTCTGTCTCAAATAAGAAAATAAACCAGTAATAGAATAATGATTGACGGTTGTTGGTGATACAAGAAAGGTAAAAGCCATTGCAGAATGCTGGGATGAAAGTTAATTTTATTTTGTTTTGGGGTGGTTATATCTCATTTAGGAGATGTTATTTGCACAAAGACCCAGGAAGTGAAGGAGAGTGTTATACAAATATTAAAGGAAAAGATTGCTCTAGGCAGAGCAAGTAAGTATATAGACTTTGTGTGAACAGATTGTCTGTTACTTTTGAGGAAAAGCAAGGAAGCCAATGAGGAGTTCATAGTGGTGGAGAAAGGAAGAACGTATTGATGTATGACCTTCTAGTACATTGAAACGCCTTCAGTTTTTATTTAATATGAAAGGGGAAGATACCAAAAGACTTTCAACAGCAGAGAATAAAATCATCTGACTTGATTTTTAGGTTAAATTGCTGTACCAAAATAAATTTGCAGGGAGAAAGGAGTGCAGTATGTGTGGAAGTGGGGTTATCAATCAAGTCAATAATTCAGGAACATATGATGGTGTTTTTTGCATGCTGGGTGGTAATAGAAGTGGTGAGGTATGGTTTTCATTTTGTATATATTTTGATGGTGAATATTCTGGTGAACAGGATGGGGTATGTGCAGGACAGACAATATCAACATTTATTTTACCTGCACAAACAGAAGGGTGGAGCCTTCATTCCCTGATATGGAGAGAACTCTGAGTTCAAATGTTCTTTCTCATTAAATGGCATAGTGATGATGAGGATTTAGTCAGACAGTGAAAGAGAGCAGTAAGCATAGTGTTAAGCGGTAAGACATTATAATACATTTGAACATCAAAGAACGTTGTGTAGGATCATCTGTTTATGTGAGTAAATAAATAAATAAAGCTTCCTGGGGTTCTGATAGAGGTAAAGAAGACTGCTCTATGATCCAAAGGGGCACGTGCACCAAATGTTTATAGCAGTAATATCCACAATAGCCAAATTATGAAAAGAACCTAGATGTCCATCAACAAATGAATGATATATATATATATATATATATATATATATATATATATATATATATGATGGAATACTATGCAGCCATCAAAAGAAATGAAATCTTGCCATTTGCGTTGACATAGATGGAACTAGAGGGTATTATGCTTAGCAAAATAAGTCAACCAGAGAAAGACACTATCATATGAACTCCCTGATATGAGGAAATGGAGGTGCAATGTGGGGGTTTGGGGGACAGGAAAAGAGTAAATGAAACAAGATGGGATCAGGAGGGAGACAAACCATAAGAGACTCTTCATCTCACAAAACAAACTGAGAGTTGCCGGGGGGGTGGGTGGGTAGGGAGAGGGTGGTGGGGTTATGAACATTGGGGAGGGTATGTGCTGTGGTGAGTGCTGTGAAGTGTGTAAACCTGGCGATTCACAGACCTGTAGCCCTGGGGCAAATAATACATTATATGTTAATTTAAAAGAAGAAGAAGAAGAAGAAGACTACTATAAATCAAATGCTATGGTGTTCAGCAAAGAGTGTGTAATCAGGCATATTTTATTAATGTAACCAAGTAAAATGATGGTCGAAAATTGGAATAACAGAAAACATAAAAATCAGAGATTTTAAAAAGAGATATGGGACAGTGTAGAGAATATAGTCAATGATATTATAATAGTTTTATATAGTGACAGATGATGGCTATATTTGTAGTGATCATAGAATAATGTATGGAGATATTGAAAACCTGAAACCAATGTAACACTGAATATCAACTATACTCAAATAAAAAAATAGTAAAAATTAAACATTTTAATTTAAAAAGATAAAGAGGGACAAGAATTTGAAAAGTGAATTTCAAAAAGAGTAAACATGAGGCTAAGACCTACTCTAATCTTGAGGAAAACACCATTTGAAAATTCTTCTCATTTTGAGAAAACTCAAATGAATCAATACCATAAAAGAACCCATTTTAACTGAGAGATGTAATGAATGCTCAAGAAATAATTTTAAGACAGGATAATTCTTCCCTATGAAACCGCATACAGAAACCAGGGGAAACACCTGGAAGCAAAATAAACTATACTGAAAATAAGAATTAGGAAAAAGATAAATGATGAAAGATAAGAAAATTAGACCTGCGACAGAGACCTAGTGAAGAGAATTTTTAGCTTGTGGTTTAATGTTTTTGAGGATAATCTAGAGTTCATAACTGCCTTGAGGCAGGCTGGTTGTAGGCAGTTTAGGCAGACCCCTAAGACAGGCCTACTTTGGGCAGGTGGTGTTGGAGGAGGCCATTGGGCTGGACAAAGACAAATCCAACCATTTGACTAAAGTGTTTGTGAAGATGTTGAAGTCAGATGCAACAGAGAAAGAGCTGTCAAACCTAATCTCAGAAATGGAGATGATGAAGATGATTGGACAGCACAAGGACACCATCAACCTGCTGGGTCCTGCACACAGGACGGTCCTTCGTACACTCCCATGGAATATGCCTCCAAAGACAACATACAGGAGTACCTGCAGGCCCAAAGGCCTCCTGACCTGGAGTACTGTTACAATATCAGCCACAATGCAGCAAAGCAACTCTCCTCCAAGGACCTCGTATCCTGTGCCTACCAGGTAGCCTGAGGCATGGAGTACCTTGCCTCCCAGAAGTGGAGGTGACAAAGGGACAACATGATGAATATCTCAGACTTCAGCCTTGCCAGAGATATCACCACATCAGTTACTATAAAAAGACAAACAACAGTGGACTGCCTGTGAAGTGGATGGTCCCTAAGGCCATGTTTGACCAGATCTACATCCACCAGAGTGACTTCTGGTCTCTTGGCGTGATCCTGTGCAAAATGTTCACTCTGGAAGCCTCCCATATCCCGGAGTGCCTGTGGAGGTGGTTTACAAGCTGCTGAAGGAGTCATTTGATGGATAAGCCAATAAGTGCACCAGAGAGTTATACACAATAATGAGGGGTGGCTGGCATGTGGTACCTTCAAGCTGCTGGTAGAAGACCTGGATCACACTGTGGCCTTGACCTCCAACCAGGAGTACCCGGACCTGTCCTTGGCCCTGGAACAATACTGTCTATGCTTTCCCAACACCCAAAGCTCCACCTGCTCCTCAGAGAAGAATTCCACCTTCTCTCATATGCCGTTGCCCAGGGAGGCCTATCTGCCCTGACACCCAGCCCAGCTTGCCAATGGTGGACTCAAATGACTAGTATCCCTATTACTCCTGTCCAAATTCCGTCATAAGCTGTAACCCTTACCCCCCACTCTCCCTGAAAGACTCACTGCCTTCTCCTTTGTCCCTTTCCTACTGGCAGGAGCCAGCTGCCTACCTGAGGCCTTCACCCCTTGAAGTTCACCTCTCTTCCCCTTCCTCTTCCTCCTACTTACAATCTGCTCATGAAAGAAAGGAACAGAGAGGCAGATACTTGCTCGTGGCAACTTCCTTCCCTCCCATATGTTGGACCAAGACCCCTCCCTGTCATCTGGAACTGCCTGGACATCGAGGGAGTTGCAGATGAGGCACGCCAGTGAAAGCTGTCAGAGCTTTCCTGTTTTGGTTTTGTCTTCTTAGCATAACATGTAAGACTGAGGCATGGAGTACCTAGTCCTTGGGGCTATAGCACTAGCGAGGGGAGGTCAACTGCTCTGGGCCTTGGCTAAGAGCAACCCCTGCTCCAGAGATATGGTGCCAAGGGCTTATTAATTTTGATACTAATTTGCTTTGCTGACCAAATACCTGGTATCAAAAGATGGGAAGGCAAAGACTGGAAGCAGTGTTGTGACCATGGGGTCCAGCCCCAAACTATGAAGAAAACACAAAGTGTATAAATCTGAGTAAGTATATATTTACACACCCTTTTTAAATAGGTTGTTTTCAAAGATTTAATCAATGGGTAATATGCTCCTCGTGGCTGGGAAGCATCCATTGCCATATATTAAAAACAAAGAAAAGAGGTGTCTGGGGTGGCTTCCTCCATAAGTGTCCCTTCTTTTCAGATCATGATCCCAGGGTCCTGGGATGGAGCCCCACATCAGGCTCTCTGCTCAGTGGGAAACCTGCTTCTCTTTTTCCCTCTGCCCTGCTTATAGTTCCTCTTCCTGTCTCTCTGTCAAATAAGTAAAATATTAAAAAAAATACAAGAAAGAAGCAAAATGTTTTTAAAAGGTCTTTTTTTTTTTAAATTTTCTAGGGGTGCCTGGATGACTCAGTTGTTTAAGCAGATGTTTGCCTTTGACTGAGGTCATGATTCCAGTGTAGAGCGGTCCAGTCCTGCATGGGACTACTTGCACCCCAAGGAGCTTGCTTCTTCCTCTCCCTTTGCACGTGATTCCCCCTGCTTGTGTGCTTCTTCTTCTTCTCTCTCTCTCTTGCTGTCAATAAACAAAATAAAATCTTTTACTAAATAAATAAATAAATAAATATATCTACTTTCACTTTAGGTCCCTTAACAAAAATTGCTACTGCTTTATTTCAAAAAAAAAAAAAAGATAATTTGGAAAGATGCTTCCAGAGTTAAAAAGCTGTTTTGTTTCTTTGTCAGGATTAAATAAAGAAGTGCTTTAAAAAGTAAAAGAAAAAATATGCTATAATAACACTAATGACACTGTAACTTTGGTGGTTATATCAAGATAATGAAAAGTGATTTTAAAGCAAATTTCATTATCAGACATAAAGATAAAGTCAAAATTACAGAAGAGTAAAAGGATGAATTCATCAGGGAGTATAATAATTCTTGACTCTTAATACTTAATAACAGATTTGGGGATATATAGGGAAAAACTAAGAACAAAAATCATAACTTCTACCTTAGAAGAGAAATGGAAAAAAATTTCAACACCCTTATTTTAAGATTATATAGACAAATGGCCATCAAATTGGTAAGATATGTAAGACTTGAACAAAATTATTAACTAACTAGATATGCTTGATATTACAGAACACTCCCAACAACCACAGACTACCTATATCTTAAGCCATGATTTTCTTTGCAAAGGTCAACATTGATAATGTTCTAGTCATACCTCCGTGTACCAGGAAAGAAGTAGCATATTTTTTGAAAGACACAGCTATCAAAGCTCCATTGAGAAACCGTAAATATGGAGAAGGGATTTGCAAATTATATATCTGATAATGGACATCAACTCTGATTATTAAAATATGAATAAAACTAAAAAATGTTACTAATAACCAAACAGAGTATCCAATTTTACATGTGAAGAAAATTATTGAAGAGACATGTCAACAAAAGGATATGGATGGCATATAAGCACATGACAAATTTCTCAACATTTAGACATTAAAGAAATGCAAATTAAAATCATAATGAGACATGCTTACATATCTATTAGAATGGCTAAAACTATAATGGCTAATTGTACTTGGTCTGAGCTAGATTGGGAAGCAACAAAAAATCTAAACTGTTGTTGGCATATATCATGATACCACCACTTTGGAAAAGAGTTTGAAAATTTTTTTAAATGCAAAATATATTGCAGTTACACAAATAGCCATTTTACTTCTAGGCATTTAACCAAGAGAAACAAACCCTATGTTCATACAAGGACTTGTATATGAATTTCATAGCAGCTTTATTTTTAAGAATTGAAAACAGTGGAAATGTTCATCAATATCCATCAATAGAGCAAAGACAAATTATGATCTATTCATTCAAGAGATTACTATTCAACATCAAAATGAACTATTTACAATTGGAGATTCTCAAAGTAATGATGCTGAGAAAAGAAAAGCCAGGCAATGAATAGTATATACTGTGTGATTCCATGACTATAAAAAATCTAGAAAATACAAATTTATATATAGTCACAGTCATCAAATATATTGGTGTGATTTTAGTGCCTTCTTCTGTGCTCCCATAGCTTCCTACACTCGGATCTCCGAGCATTTGTTACACCATGTGAAAATATGAACTCTTTTTCTTTATTCTGTCTTACTAGAATAAGAGTCCTTGAAATTTTATGGACATTTGAACTCTCCGTTATTAGCAGAAAATTCTATCACACAGTAAGTTTCCAAATATAAAAGCCAGAGTTTTACAATGACTTCTAAGCTTTTACATGATCTAGCCACTCATTTAACCTCTGTGACCTCTTTCCCTGCTACTCTTCAGTCACTCACAGTGGCCTCCTTGCTATTCCTCAGATATGCCAGGCATGATCCAACCTTATGGCCTTCAAGATAGCCAATTCCTTTGTCTGGAGTGACCTTATTGCTGATAGTTCTGGGCAAATTCATCACCTTTCCATACCTTTGTTCAATTGTCAGCTTCATTGTAACTACCCTGATCTTCCTATTAAAAATTTTAGTTCCCCATCCCCTGCCTAGCAACCTTGATTTTTCTCACCCTGATCGAGTTTTTCTTTTTCCCCATTGTACTCATCATTTTTGAATGGACTATGCAATTTTTATTAAGGTTTATAGCTGTTAATTGTCTCACCCATGAAAATAAAAGTTCTACAAAGACAAGTATTTCATTTACCAGTGTAGTCTGAAGTAATATCTGCCATATAATAGGTTCAATAGACAATTGGTAAATTTCAGAATAAATTAATGTTGAGAGTATACTGAATTTCACAAGTCATTTCAATATTTTTTCCAAAAAATAAACTACGTAAAACATACTTTAAATTTACTTTCAAAATATTTTATAGCATATAATGGACAATATACATAAGACTTAAAGAAACAATCATATAAATAACCATTTCATACCTACTTAAATACTGCATAATACCACACTCCTAGATCCTCTCTGAACGCTCTAAAATAACCCTTCAAAGGAAATACATTTTTTAAAATAACAGATTTTTTGGCAAATAATTTAATAAAATAAAAGTTTCATTCATCTATGTAGATCATAATAAATGTTTTTAATAAGCATGAAATTATAACTCTGAAGTGTGCTAAAATGAAACCACCTGCGAAGGGTGAGAGAACAAAAATAAACATCATTTTTCCAAATAAGAGGAATTTATTACCTTTGAATCAAAGCATGTGGATTTGTTCAAACTGGCAAGAAAGGAATATGGAAACACAAACCATAGAAAGTCATATTTTAGATTTCTAAAAGACTTCGAAGTGAAGAGTATACATTTTTTAAATGCTACATAATGCTACATAATGACAAGATGACAGGTTGTGACAAATAGCATTTTAAAAGCTCTACTCATAATGGAACGGAAGGTGTCATTTCCCTATAATTTTATATATATCATTAATTTACTATATCTGGATACAACATATTACCAAACAGATGTTCATCAAGACTAAATCATTTTTAATGGAACATAATAATTTGAACCTACATGTATTAATCATTTTTTTTGATCTAACATTTATAGTCTCGCTAAACATTTTATCAGTTGTCGACAAAATTCAAAAAAAATAGGATAAAAAGTCGTGTTTCGGGGGCGCCTGGGTGGCTCAGTGGGTTAAGCCGCTGCCTTCGGCTCGGGTCATGATCTCAGAGTCCTGGGATCGAGCCCCACATCGGGCCCTCTGCTCAGCGGGGAGCCTGCTTTCTCCTCTCTCTCTGCCTGCTTGTGATCTCTCTCTGTCAAATAAATAAATAAAATCTTAAAAAAAAAAAAAGTCGTGTTTCGGAAAGTAGATTTTTTTTCAAATTTGCATTTAAATGAAAATATTTGCTGATATTTTTAAAACGTTAAATGTAATTTTATATATATCTGACCTATCAGATGATATAAAATTTTTGGAGAAAATATGACATATTTTTTTTATCTTGGTTGAAGGTATTAAGAGCAACTGTTTGTATTATTTGTATTGTGATATCTTAGTTAATAAACATGAATAACTGGTATAAAATATGTTTTTTTAAAAAATTTTATTTATTTACTTGACACAGATCACAGGAAGGCTGAGAGGCAGCCAGAGAGAAAGGAATGGAAGCAGGCTCCCTGCTGAGAAGAGAGCCCACTGTGGGACTCAATCCCAGGAACCTGGAATCATGACCTGAGCCGAAGGCAGAGATTTTAACCCACTGAGCCACCCAGGTGCCCTAAAATAGTTTTTTTTATATATAATTATAGTTCTTGCCAAAATATGGAACTAGCTGGAACTGAGTGCCTCCTACAAAGTCAACTCTGGAGAAATTATGCAAGTGTAATATGGAACTATTTCAGATATTAACCAAAAACAAAGAAATGATAAATTCCTTAAAAGACTCAAAGTTGCTCTTGACTGGTATGTTTCAAGCTCTATTCCTGGTTTGAAGACAGGTTTTAACAGGCCTGTCACTGTAGAAATCAGCTGGATGTTTAGAGGCTATCAGAACTGTACAAAAGCCTTGAAGGGGTAAAGACTTGAAAATCCTATAGAGAGATTAGCTCCCTAAGGCATTATTCCTCCACACATTTTCCTCCAATCAATTAAGACTGATGGATGAGGGGCACCTGAGTGGCTCTCTCATCACGTGGGTGGCGGGATAAGCCTCTGCCTTCATCTCAAGTCATGGTCTCTGGGTCCTGGGATCCAGCCACACATCGGGCTCTGCTCAAAAGGAAGCCTGCTTCCCTCCCTGCTTGCCTGCCTCTCTGCTTACTTGTGATCTCTCTCTCTTTCTCTCTCTCTGTGTCCAATAAATAAATAAAATCTTTTAAAAAAGGCTGATGGATGATAAATTATGAAAACTGATCCCTCCAAATGATGCTTCTTCATAACGATTTAAGAATTTAAAATTGTAAGAATTTAAAATTGAAACTTGATCGTAGGATTTATCTTATAGAATAACATCAAGTGAAGGCAGTTATTATTAGTTCTGAAGTATTTGTGATTCTGAATTCTTGGCCTCATTAGTAAATTTATTTTGAAATTCTCCCATGGAGTGGTGATTGGCCTTCAGTCTTTCATTGATGTACATCATTGGGTCAAATGAGATGTGTGTGCCCAGAACTATATATAATCTTCTTTGTATTTCACTGGAGATGGCATTTCTGAGTTTTGTTCAATTGAATTTGGACAGATGTTTTAATAGTCACTTCTAGAGTTGGCCCTGGAGAATATCTTCCTTGTTTTCTCTTCCCGATTCTCTGAAAAACCCTGACTAATTCACATTATCACAGTGATATCACAATTCAAGTTTTTCCAAACACTATAGCTGCAAAATAGAAGGAAGCTACTCAGAATGTAATACTATTGTGAATGATTGAGAAAGAAAACATTATTATAATTAAGCTACCAGGTTTCAATGTATTTTATTGTTGCTTAGAAAATCCTAGCATACCCAGATGTTTATAGAGATTTGATGGTCCGAAGAGGAGCTGAACTCATGGACCAAAATAACTATGCACATAAAAAGTACAATTACTTACCTAAAAAAGATGATGTGGTTAACTTTATATGGCAATCCAAGTGTTATTGGAACAGGAATTTAAAAAATAGCTTAGAGGCACCTAGGTGGCGCAGTGGATTAAGCCACTGCCTTCAGCTCAGGTCATGATCTCAGGGTCCTGGGATCAAGCCCCACATTGGGCTTTCTGCTCCGCAGGTAGCCTGCTTCCCTTCCTCTCTCTCTGCCCGCCTCTCTGCCTACCTGTGATCTCTCAATGTCAAATAAATAAATTAAATATTTTTAAAAATAGCTTAAAAGTATATGATAAAATAATGATATACATATACAAAGAAAAGATACTATACTGTGAATATAAATTAAGTGAAATTTGTTGAAATAAAGAATACAATAAATGGAGACTAGGATGAATATAGCTGTAAAATGAATAAATGAGTTGGGAAAAACAAACAAACAAAAAACAAATTAATGGCTTCTGCCCAAATGCAGCAGAAGAGAAAAAAAAAAAATAAAGAAAATATTTAAATAAGTACTGAGATAAATTTTGGAGAATTAAAGAAAGATAAAAGATACCAGACTTAAAATGATGCCAAACTTGAGAAATCAGAAACAAAACAAAACACAAACCACACACACACACAAAACCACTCATATACATTATGGTGAGTTTTAAGAATATCAAAAACAGAGAAGAGCATAAATGATGCCCAAGAGAAGAACAGATCACCTAAAATGTACAAGAATAATACTGACAGCAGAATTCTCAATAGTAATAGCATATAAAGGAGACAGCTGGGTGTTTGTATAGATGGAAAAGATATTTGAAACTAGGTATTATACATCAAGCCAAATTATTGATTAAATTTGAGAGCACAGTAAAAATACAATGAAGCATGTTAGGTCTTAGAACATTTATCACACAGAGACACACATTTAGAAAACTTCCTTGGAGGACAGCTCAATTTAGATAGAGAAAACAGAATTATGTACTCAAAGGCACATTTTGAAGGAAGGATTGAATATAGTCTACACTGCAAATATTCTTTAATCTTATGTTCTGAATTTCCTAAATTTAAGAAGTATTTGTTCAAATATTTATCTTTAAATAAACCCTAGGAGACTTTTTCTTGGATTCTGGAAAATCAGTCCATTTGGATACAAATCTTTTTGCCACTGATGGAAATTTTGATAGCCCTTAACTGTGGAATGCCTAATGTATTGTTACAGCCATTGTGATTTGCCAATACATGGGTGATGTGTGTGTTGTGTGTGTTTGTTTTTTTTATTTTTGATGGTTTTACTCTTCTATGAGATTTTTAAGTAGACATAATTTTAATAAAATATGATTTTTTGAAATTTATCTGAGGTTTTATATAATAAAATGAAATTTGTGTGAACTAAAGAAGTGCGTCTCCATTTTTTTGTTTTAAGAGTAGACTGGTCTTTAAATATTGTCCAAAGAAGTACATTATATTCATTATTAAATTTGATAATATACAATAAAGTATTTATGGGCATATGGAACCATATCAAATTCTACTATTAATTCATATTAATAATTACCATAAGAGGAAAAAGGGATATTTTTCAAAATGAAAATTAGCGTATTTTTCAGAATATGATATAGTGTTATTCACTGAACAGAGGGAACAAATGTCAAAGTTTAACACAGTCTACAGAATGTTTTAACATAAATTGAAATTTAAATCTGACCAAATTTCACAGTTTTAAGTAAAATGGTAGCACTTTATATCCTTGAAAAGTGGTAAGTGACCCAAAACATTGCTTAGAAAAACAAATTTAACACTACACTAGTCTGAGATGGTTAAGTGATGGTACAACTTGCCATTGTGTATCATCAAATGGTATATTGTTTTCTTTTGGTCTTGTCATTATATTTTATTTTAGCCATTCTGGTAAGTGTGTAGTGATATCTCAGTGTCATTTTAAATTGCATTTCCTTGATGTCTAATTATGTCAAAATATATTATTTTGATGTTTAATGTTCTGAGCTTTCTCAGTTCAAGACCATGAAGCCACTTAGGAAAAATACAGTTGCAGATACACTCATAGACCAACTCTTATTTAGAAATAAGAAGAAACACTACTACCCATTCCAACAAAAATGGACTTGTTATGCAGTAGGGATTTTATAAATTACCTGACACAACTTATATAGTAAGATGAAATGGGACAGGCGGCTTCTTGCAGCTATATACAACATCATTTTAAATTTCAATTTTCAGTATAATTTTTCCAAGGTATACACAGAATATATATTTAATGTAAATTGTGAACATTTTCAACTCTGTATATGGAAATTAATCAAATTTAAGTTTATAACAATCAAAATTAACGGAAGTTTATTTTAAATTAGTTAGCTTTCTCTGCATTGCAAGACAGAATAATCACGAATTGGTAAGAAACAAATAATCTCTGTAAAATTACCGGGGGTGCATTATAAAGTGTTCGGTAACCGATCAAACTCACAATTTGGATTGAATGGCAAGTGATTTTTAAAAATCTGGAACTCATTGTCAATTTTTTTTTCTTCATTGTGTCTTAATAAATTACTGTGTTCATTTGCATGGAAGTGAAGAAAAATGCATGACATTTCATCTCAACACTAACACTTTTAACTGGCAACTCTGAATGTACTTTACAGCAGTGTCACAAAGTAAAGATCAATGATGGTTCATGAAATATTTGTTATAATTCTCAAGGAGATAGGGAGTTTGTGCAAAAATGCAAATCACTTTGCGACTAAACACATTGTTTATTTCAGCTAATTTTAAGAAAATATGCTAAGACTCTCTCAAAAAAAGGAAGCAATGGTTTAGGTTTTCCTTCAAACTCCTTATCTAATCCTGAACCAAGAGCACATAGTTCAAAGAGCAAACTAATTTGAGCAGCTCCAATTTACACGTTTCCTAACAATGCTTAATTTAGTGGAATTTCTGTCCAATTATGTTAATTTGATGTAGTGAAAGACAAACATTCAAAAAGATCATCCTTAATTTATATAGATTGGCCAAACTCTGCATTTTCTGAATGACGCCCAGGAACGTATTTTCAAAAAACAAACAAACAATGGCAGAACCACTATTAGGTCATCTCTAGGCAGAAAGTGACTCAGAGCCTACATTACTCTCTCCCCTGAAAGTATACTGTAGGCACTGAAACTACTACCCTGAGTCTGTGCTATCAAATTCCTTAAGTTAGAAAGTTTTAAAAACCCGTCTGTGTGAGAGTATTTCATTTACAGATAGAGATTTGGTTGTTTATACATTTTCATACTTGATTTTTAGGGTGTAATAACTATGTTTTAAAATTCATGGTGGTTTTTGAATACTGTTGGATAAGTGTGCTAAAATGGTATATCCATTCCTCCTAGGAAACAGAAATTATAGAAAGTTAGTGCTTTTCAGATCTGACATCTTTGAGTCATTGCAGTTTCAGTATAAATGCAATAGGAAAAGTGACATTCATGTTTATGATATTTTCTATAATTAAATTAGAATGTACTGGAGGCCTGATATAAAGTGGGATGCCTAAACTTCAGTAAGATCTTGTTTTCAATTCAAAATAAATTTTATTTTTTATTTTCTTTATAATATCCCTCAATTTCAGATAAGCACCCCCCTGAGGTCCACTCCATTTTTAAAAGATTTTATTTATTTTATTTGACAGATAGAGATCACAAGTAGGCAGAGAGGCAGGCAGAGAGAGAGGGAAGAGGAAGCAGGCTCCCTGCTAGGCAGAGAGCCCGATGCGGGGCTCGATCCCAGGACCCTGGGATCATGACCTGAGCCAAAGGCAGAGGCTTTAACCCACTGAGCCACCCAGGCGCCCCAAAATAAATTTTAAATTGAATTATGCACCTCTACGTTCAGAGACAATAAACATCAACCAACACAATTAATAAGTTCTATTTCTTGAAATTTCGGAAACATTGATAGTCTCATCTCCTGGAAGAACAACAGCTAAAATTTTTGGTCATGGATTCTTGCTAAATATCACTTTCCCAAAGAAAATTAATGTTACGAATTTTCATTGATTGTTATTGATCGTGAAGAATATAACAACCACGATAAAAAGAATAGGAAAACCATGATATCTCATCTGTAAGGGCATGTGGAATGTAGGAAATGCTAATAAAATAACTAACTACCATTATTTCCTAAGTTAACATAATATAACAGAACACAAATATTTCATCATAATATTTTCTAGGCTCATTCTGATAACTCTTTTCTACATTCAAATTTAAAGGTTGAGGCATGTGATATATATTACACAAAAAAACATCCCAAGGGAATTTGTTAAAATAACAAACTCTTAATAAAGGACAAATCCAAAGGAATTTTTTTCTAATTTAATTAACAAATTATGAATCGACTTACCTATTTCATCACAGTGTATCAGGCACCAATAATATTTTTTAATCGTCATACCTGATGCAATAGTTACCATCTTTCAGACATACTGATCAGGAACAAGCAAATAAACAAGAGCACCGTAGCTTAAGATCTACCTGCATAAATATAGGACTACTTCAGACAATCTCTTCACCACAACATAGCAATGAACAGAAATCATACATGCTCTGTAATGGACATACAGATGAGATAGAAGGGGATGGGTGTTAATATATGCAGAATCTTTATTAATTACATTGTAAAACATAATATGGAAAAACAGAATACAATTTTAGAAATACCCAGGTCACCATCATTATTTTATTTTTATATGTGTAGATAAGGAGTTTAATAAACAATCCATGACTATTCAACTTCTTATATTTTGAAAATTTTAGCAAAAGTAACAAACCTAGCAACTAGAAAATTGTATCTATCTGCAAAATACAGCTTTGCCAGCATGGTAGAGGAAAAGCAAAACAAAATAAGTAAGAAAAGTTTAACATTCCACAAGAGTTTTTACTTTTGTTTTTTTATTTATTATTTTTTATTTTTCATTTATTATTTACTTCTATTTTCTACTTTATTTTAATGAAAATTTCATGAGCATAACATAAGAGCAGAATTAAACCAACATGAGAAATTATTTTTTCATAAGTTATAATAAACTAGCTTGGTGATTAATTCAAAAATTATATTATAAACTTCAGTGTTCTTGCAGTAAGTATCACTGCATAAACAAATGAGTCAGGAGTCATAAACTAATGATGATTCTAAATGTTATTGAGAGAGACATTCTGTTCTTAATATATTTCAAATATTCTACACAAGGCAAAGTGGATCCAAGTAATCTGTAGGCAAAATAAGATTTTAGAGAAGTATATATTTCCAACAGTATTTATAAAATATTACCTTTATGTAAGGCATCATCCTGGACTTTGTAGAGAACACACAAAGGAGTAAGAAGTGGCCCTTCAAGAAACATGAAGCAGCATGTCTTCTCTAAGTAAAAAAAACATTGTACCAACTGACTTTACTGAAACTTTATATTTATTGCTCTCGTTTTAGGTCATATTGTCCTTCTGCATGCAGGCTGCTATAACGGACATGATATAGACTGAATAGCTTATAAAGAACAGGAATTTATTTCTCACAGTTCTAGAACTGAGAAGTTCAAGATTAAGGAATGGGCAGATCCAGGGAGAGCCCACTTCCTCATAGATGGCTATCTTCTCACTGTAAACGTACATGATGAATGAATCAAGAGAACTCTCTGGGGTCTCCTTTAAAAGGACTGTAATCCCACTTATGACCTAATCACCTCCCAAAGGCCCCTATGTTTTAATACTAACACTTCCAGAGTTAGATTTCATAATATGATTTTGGGAGACATAACATTCACACATAGTATACATATATTAGATATATATATATATATATATATATATATATATATATATGGACACAAAAACAACACACAACAAAAATTATTTTAACTACCTATTATTTTCAAGTACATAAAATTTTAATTTGTTTCTATATAATATTAAATAACTCATTTGAGTGATTCACTTATATCCAATGCATCTGTGTGCAATTAAATTTACTTACCCAACATATCCAGCAGCATATTTCTTCAGACTATCCAATTCCCCACCTTACAGGATTTACCACAATTAGAAGACAGGGGATAGAGGATAGATAGATAGATGTATACATAAACACACTTGTACATACACATATGCATATTTTTTCCTGTTAATGATACTCATGCAAATAAAATTTAAGCTCAAGGAAACCTGTCTTGTCTGTTACTTATTATCCAGTTTTTAGTGAACATCCAAAAACAAATAATCCAATAAAAACATGCATAGAAGACATGAACAAGTGTTTCCCCAAAGAACACATTCAAATGTTCAGTAGATACATGAAAAGATGTCCATCATCATGTATCATCAGGAAATTGCAAAAGCAATACTAGAAAGACATACCACCTCACACCTGTCAGAATGGGTAAAAATCAACACTCAAGAAACAAAAAGTGTTGGAGAGGATGTGGAAAAGTAACACTTGTGGGGGCTGGCCTGGGTGGCTCAGTGGGTTAAGCCTCTGCCTTCAGCTCAGGTCATGATCTCAGGGTCCTGGGATCAAGTCCCACATCGGGCTCTCTCTGCCAGGCATGGAGCCTGCTCCCTCCTCTCTCTCTCTACTTGTGATCTCTCTCTGTCAAATGAATAAAATCTTAAAAAAAATAAAAAGTAACAATTGTGAACTGTTGGTGGTGATGCAAACTGATACAGCCATATTTGAAAACAGTATGGAATTTCCATAAAATTTAAAAATAGAAGTCCTTTGTGATCCAACAATCCTGTTGGTGTGTATTTACCCAATGAATATAGGAAAAACTTATTCAAAGGGATGCTAGCACCCCTATTTTTATAGCAGCATTATTTCTAAAGCTAAGATATAGAAAGAGCCCAATTATCCATCAATTGATGAATAAATAAAGAATAAGTGGTATGTATATACAATGGAATATTATTCTGCCATAAAAAAGACTGAAATCTTGCCATTTGCAATAACATGGATGGAACTAGACAGTATAATGCTAAAAGCGAAATAAGTCAGTCAGAGAAAGACAAATACCTTTACTCATATATGGAATAAAAGAGAAACAAAACAAACAAGCACAGGGGAAAATAATAAGACATAGAGAGAGAAACAAAGCAAGAAACAGACATTTCATTACGGAGAGCAAACTGATGGTTACTTGAGGGGATCTGAAAGGAGTGATGGATTAAATAACTGATGGGGCTAATTAGAGCACTTGTCATGATGAGCACTGAGTGCTATATGTTATATTGTACACATGAAACTAATACAACCATATATGTTAACTAACTGGATTTCAAATGAAAACTTTTTTTAAAATCCCAGTCTTTAGCTCACATTCTGGCTTACAAAAGGGATTTAGTCAGGAATTTGGAGATTAGTTAATGAACAAATAAGGGGTGAACAGGCAGTTGTTAGATAAAATTACTATCCTTTCTGGCATGATCTTATACCTTTTATCTAGAATTATTTTTTTTATTTTATTTATTTTTTATTTTTTTTTTTTGGTGATTTAAGAATTATTTTTAGCACTTTAGACTCTTCCTATTTTATTTTGAGTCATTAAACAAAAATTTCCTCAAAGGACCTTAGACTCCATCCAATTTGAGCAACAGTGTGAGAGAGGAAATTGTGTCCAGGAGGAAAAAAAAAGATGAAACTACTTTTGTTTACTAGTGAATGCATAGTTCTTCCACAGAAGAAGCTCTAAATGGTCATGGCTCCAGCTTTATATGTGTTCAGTCATATGTTCAGAAGTAGGTAACACTATCAAAAAATATAAAGCATCTGAGATTATTTTCCCTTATTTGAAAGCTGGTGTATGAGTCTGCCGTGGTTTCTTGGGTGTTGATAGAAGACGCAGACTCGTGCTTCAGAAATAATATAGTTTATTATTCACAGCAATAGAGGTAGCCAGAATATTAACAGTATTTGTGTGTGTGTGTTTTTTGTGTTTGTGTGTGTGTGTGTGTGTGTGTGTGTGTGTAGGGGTGGGAGTTATATATCAGTTCTGAGCCTCAGTTCCCACAAGAAGAATCAAAACAGAGGCAGATAATATTTGCAAACACAACAAGTTAAGTTAAAAAAAAAAGATACTATTTCTGTCTTCCAAGTCTATTCAATACAACCATCTTCAAAGGATGGTCTAGAACAAATAATAAATGCAGAAATGTAAGCAACCAATTGAAAAGTGTCTCCCAAGAAACACCCTTTGAGAGTCTTTATTTGACAAAAAAATACTATAGGATATTACATGGATCAGGTGCATTGAATACTGGAAGGTTAAAATTACAAGGGACCAAATATTTTTAAGCAGTTCTGGCATCCAGTAGCATTCAAATAGGTTTTATAAGATTGAAGAAAGAAGCCATCAAAACCTGGGCCCAGGGGCACCTGGCTAGCTCAGTGGGTTAAGCCTCTGCCTTCAGCTCAGGCCATGATCTCAGGGTCCTGGGATCGAGCTCTGCATCAGGCTCTCTGTTCAGCAGGGAGCCTGCTTCCCCCTCTCTCTCTGCCTCTCTGCCTACTTGTGGCCTCTGTCTGTCAAATAAATAAATAAAATCTTAAAAACACAAAACAAAACAAAACAAAAAAACCTGGGCCCAAATTTTCCCAAAAGTATGATTCTGATTCTAGTCTCTATGATGTTATCCCCTTGAAGACAATGTCTCTAATTGAGTTGAATTAGTTTACTAAAGAGCATACCACCATTTGTTGTAGGAGATGAACAATATTTCAACCTATGCTCATTTAAGTAACTTGGTGCATAATCCCCCTTTTCTATTAAACCATAGTGCAAAGGACCAATGCCGCGTTTCCGAGAGAACCCTAAGCTATTTTTCTAGAATGGCCATATGCCTATATATCAGGCGTCCTGTTTTCACTCCCCTTTTGTGGAGCACCTACCCTGGAGGTCATGTAAATAGCCAATGACAAAAAACAAAAAAAAAAAAAAAAAAACCAAACATCCAGGTCGAAGTGCCATCCCAGCCTGTAGATGAGTAGACTGCTCAACAGATCCTGGGCAGGCATCTCAGCCCAGGCCTGTGCTGGGGAAGCTGGTTGCTGGCTTTTGGGCACAATCAGGAAGTCAGCAAAACTGACCGGAGAGTGCAGCCAGGATTAACAGGACTGATGACCTTTTCGCAGCCAGGCCTTGGGCGGACACCCGCTCAAGGAGCCAGGCTAGGAGTATACCCAGCGCCGGCGCTGGCCACGCTTGCAGCCACCCAGGGATTCGGTCCGAGACCCAGCCCGGGCCTGGGCCTCAGGAGGGAGGGGGGCGGGGGGCGGCGCAGAGAAGGGGCTTTGCTAATTGCCAAAGCAGGTAGTGAGCTCGAGGAACACTCAGGAGGGTAGGGGGCGAGGGCGGGTGGAGGGCGGCAGGGAGAAGGGACTTTGCTAATTCCCGAAGCAGGGAAGTGAGCTCACGGAGGATGTGGCAGAGAGTCTGGGAGGAGGTGTGGAGCGGGGAGCTGTTAGAGGAGGGGCGCGCAGCACCGCGGTGCTGTGCTGCGGCCCAGTCGGGACTGCAGTACCCCACCGGACTCGCTGTCCGTGCGCTCCTGCGTGAGGCCCTGCAGTCCCGCTCCTGCTGCCTGCTGCCCCTTCCCGCCCCAAGGCTTCTCCCGACCACCCTCTGTGCACAGGTTGTAACGTTGCCACCGTGCTGCGCCCTCACCAGGAGCAGAAAGCGGGGGAGTCGACCTGGGGGGCGGGGGAGGGGGGTTGTCGAGGCCCCGCCCAGCCTCCCAGGAACCCCAGGGCACCGGGACCACCCAGAACGTTGGGCCAAACCCGGGTCCGCATGGGGTCGGGCTGAGGACAGCACCTTGCGAGGTGCCCCCCCCACCAGCGGGCGCACTAGCCCCCATCGTTGGGCACCCCCACGCGTGCGTGCTGAGGACCCCCTTCCCTCCCCAGCGGGTGGCCCCCGCTGCTTTCTTTTCTGGACTTGGGATCCCAGGTGGAAACTAGTCCCTCAGACCTCCCTGGCAGCAAGGAGGGCAGGGGAGGATTCTTGGTTTTGCTGGGTTTTCTGCCCTGGCTCTTCCTCTCTCCCCATTCACAAGCCTTCTGGCTTCCCTTAACTCTCTTCATTGTCAGTTTTTTTATTAAATGGTTTTCTTCTGCATGTTGACCCGAAGAGCTATTTCATGATATGAATATACACGAAACTGAGTCGGAGCCCACCTGTGAGAGCCCACCTGTAGAGGACTTTCATTAGAATGGTCTCTGGTTCTAGCCTCAGTTCAGAATACTGTATGTACCTGAGGACCTAGTCCAGATGTTTCTTTCATGTCTGACTTGAATTTGAAATCCTCCTCAGACTTCAGCTTCCAGGATTTCTCCAGTCCTTGCTCTCCCCCAGAACTGTCTTGGTGGGGATACGCCATGAGTGTTGAACCCAGGAATGAATGAATGATATATACCCACCCCAGATCGCTGGGGCTTTGTCTTGTTTTTGCTGAGGTTGGAAAGGCTTGGGAGAGACCCCCTGTATGCAGATACAGAGCTGCAGGCAATTGCTTAGATAAACGTGTTCCCCCACTTAATTGCTTGGGCATGGAACATTTCGCCCTTAACCTGTGGCTTGAGCAGTTAGGAGGAGACAATCTGGAGGTGAATCAGAAGATGGCTGAATCCACATGGTGGTGGTCTGGGTTTGGGAGATTTTCCTGGAGATTCAAACGAAAGATCTAAGTTCTTCCAGTGGGGGAGTGGTAAACACATTTTATGGATGGGAGATGGAAAATAATGGTCTGGTTATAACCTTTCCCTCCCCCATCAAAACCCATTATTTGAAAAAACAAAAAGGGAAGTGAAGGGAGAAAATCCTCTCCACTCCCATCCCCACTCACCTCCATAGCCACCATCCTCCTCGTTCAAATCCTCTTAAAAAAAAGGTCCAAGAACCCTAACAAACAAGGTGCCAAGAAGTGTTACGTACCAAGCAGTGGTCTCAGATCTCATTCAAGGATCATGGTGAAAGGCATTCAAAGAGATTGTGGGGGCACAGGGATCCAATTAAGGGGGACAAGTTAAGGTTTATTTGCCTGGTCCCCATAAAAATTAATGGCACTAGAGAAGATGAGCTTTGGGAACTATAGCTTAATAATGGATACAGATGTGTAAAAAGCTTCAAGTGAGTCAATGGTGGGAAGAGGCCATGAGGGCATCATGCAAATACAGTCTTAGATGATGTTATTAATAGCACCTACAGGCTCTAGATTTCCTGTAGGTGGCAAGACCCAGGAAGCCGGCACCAAGTGGAGACTCACACCCTGGAAAAGAGGGTCTTGGAGATCCCAGAAACAACAGTAGGTATGATGAGGAGGTCTAATGATAGGATGGTGTCCGTTGAACAGTGACTGTTCTCCTTGACTTTAAAGGGAGCAACCCAAATCTATGGGTGAAATTCTTTTTGGCTACAAAGAGGGCTGAGGCACCCTAGGTCCAAGGGGGGGGGGTCTCCTCGTCACTGGCAAAGAGTGTCGAAAGACACATTCAGACATTTCAAGATGTCCTATGTCCATCGGTTCCACTCTGGAATTCTATCAATAAGGTGGGTTCCTTATGTTGAAAAAAAGATCTAAAAAATCGTCCCTTTCTCAGTAATTCTGTACTCCAGGGACACCACCCACCTCCCCTTCAGCTCTGTAATGAAGCACCAGCTGGTTCCCATTGGCGAACCCCCTTAGAGGAATATTCCTACACCGTCTATACCACTGGACCAGTTCCCAGGCTCCCTTCACCTGATTTCCTGCACTCAACCTCCCACCTGGTGTGTTCACACCATGCAAAGTGGCCGTTTACCAACCTAACCCCTTTGCCAAAAGGCAGCCAGAGTGACCTTTCAAAGACCTATCAGTTCCTGGCATTGTTCCGTAGAAATAGCCACTGATCCTTTAACAAAATTCTCAGTCCTCCAAAGGGCACCCATAATACTCCAATCAGTCTCTTCATCCCCCTCCAACTGACTGATGCCTGTTTGCCCCACCTCTCTGCTCTTCAACCACACATGCCTCACTCTTCTGGGAGCCCCTAATGCGCCTGACTCCAAGACACAGGTGATTCCCATTGATGGGAAGACCCTCTTCCTCTCCCCCATTATCACCCCTCCAGTTTACTCCCACTTATTCGTGAGCTCACACGACCATGGGTACACACTCTCCATGCAGCC